>NW_025048925.1:0-58006 GCF_019279795.1 Protopterus annectens | reverse complement strand
ATGGGCCTTAGTGGTTGTTAGCCTAGTATAAATCTATGAACCTAAGAACATATGAGACGTAGTTTATGATTTATGAATCATAGCTGGAGATCGTGTAAGTCTGACTGGAGCTGGCATTGAATGTTGGTGTGAGATTGCCCTGATTTTTACATGACCATGTCATCACCATAGAGGATAAGTAGGAGATGGGGGGCATCCCAAAGAAATTTGTTACTGAATATGGAAAGGAAGAGGGGGCAAGAATAGGCCCTTGTAGTACAACTTTGAAAAGAGGTGTAGAGTCTGATTGGGAGGTCATTGAGTCAGTTTTTAAGACAAGGAGCAGTGACTGGACTGTTACCAATTGCATTTAGCTTGTTTTGGAGAATATAGTGGTTAATGGGTCCAAATTCCTTTGTCAAGTCTAGAAATAGGGAACTTGTAAGGAGGTGACTATCAGAGTTTAGCAATTATTTAGATCATTATTTATGTCTAACTGACATAGCTTGTTAACAGGGAGTATTACATTTTTTCTCATTAGTATGTAACCCTGAGACTCTAACAAATTGGGTTAATGTACCTAATAAATATGGTAGTGCATGTCTGAGAAGCTTGACCCACAAAACCCCATTATCTTTAAACCTAGTAGGTAATAGTGGGAAGTGAAATATTATGCTGGCAGCCCATCCTTTTTAGCTTGAGTAGCTTCTGCCAGACTTTTGATCACAACAGTGTTCCAGTCTTCTACTGCAAGTGCTCAAGTCCCAAGCAATTGAAAACCCCTGTCACGAAGCCAGGGATTTCAGGTCTGGTACCTCTTGTAGGCTGCACTCGCATTCAGACTCCAGTATGAGTATGGGTAAGCATCTTTTCTTGATGTACTGGAAAATATTAGGGTTCAACCAAACACCCTAATAATGGGCAACTTCAACTACCCCACCATTAACTGGGAAAACTACTCATGTACCAACTCCTTAGCTCAAAGCTTTCTGGAATTCATAAACTCCAATGCCCTGGATCAACTTATCCACACCCCCACCAGGGGCAACAATATCCTAGACCTAGTCATTACCAACATGAGTGACCGGTGTTCCACACCTGAAGTCAACTCCTCGTTGGTCCAATCTGACCATAAGCTAATCACCCTTGATATCCACATCCCGCCCCCACCCCCCATTAAGGAAACCACAGTAAAAAAAAGTCTCCAAAGCCAACTTCATGCTTCTTAAGACAGAAGTGGTGAACTTCATGACACCCATGCAGATGGACAATACAGTTACAACTGCTGCATCCTACACAAATGCACTCTATAAGCACTTACACGAGTGCGTGAATCGTGCTATCCCAAACAGAAACAAGACACTATCCTCCAAAAAAAGGAAGCCAATCTGGTGGTCCACTGCCATAAACAAACTGTACAACAGAAGGAAGGAACTGTTGCAAAAGAGAGTAAAATCCCATGAGTGGAGGTGGACAGTAGTCTCTCCTTTGATAGTCACATTGCCACAGTAGTCAGGAAGTCCTTCTACATGGTACACCTCATCATAAAAGGGTTTTCATCCAGGAAAAAAGAGGTCATTGTTCCCCTCTACTCGACACTCATTAGACCCATTATAGAGTACAACGCCCCCTTTGGAATGTACCTCACAAGACATCTGCAGCAGCTGGAAAGACCACAAGAAGTACCTCACAAAGAGGATTATTGGCCTCAAACAAATGCCCTACACTGACTGCCTCAAAAAACTCCAGCTTTACTCCGTAGCATATCGCCTACTCTGAGGTGATCTCTGCCTAACATATAAAGCTGTGTCAAACCCAGAGCTGTTGGACATGCTACACCTAAAGAAATCCCAATCCCTCCAAGCTACACACTCTAGGGACCTAAACCTTGTCACCACAATAAACAGGACATGGAGGGATAGAGACTTCCCATACTCTGGAAAAGGCTACCCATCTATGTCAAGCAAAGTTCTTCATTAGCACTCTTCAAGAAAAATCTTGATGAGTGGATGGGAAATAGGAAATACACCCCTGGGATCACTTCTGTGTCTCTGCTCGACAGTGGCACAGGAAAATAACTTTCTTGGATGGCATAAGCCAGGGAATCTTGTTGGCTAGGCTTACATAGGCCCTTGGGCCGATAGCCTAGTACCTACTTATGAACCTATGGACCTTACTTAAACACATTTTTTTTAGTTAGTGAGGCAAGTGCGGCAGTTGAGGAGGGAAGGGACAGTGGGATTTAGAGTTAGTGAGCTGGAATGGAGGTATAGGTTTAGTTATTGGGAAGGAACTTTTCTGGTTAGGATATGATTGGGCAATTTAGGTTTAGGGAGAGAAGGTTGGAGTTTTAGCTTTAGGTAGTGATCAAAGACATTAGGGTTACGGAAGAGGAGTGGAGTTTTAGGGTAAGAGAATGAGAATTTGGTTTGGGAAGTTAGTGGGATTTTTTGGGTTAGAGTTAAGGTTCTGATAGGGTCTTTACAATTTTACAGTGTTGTTTGTTGGGAAGACCTTGTAGAAACAAGAGATCAGACTTATTATAAGTTTAAGCACTTGTTTTTTTCAAACAAGTGGCAGAGATCAAGAGTGTCACAAACTACTAGCCTGTGAGCCCCTGTTGTAGACCCACAGAGCAACAAATAATAGAGATGGCAGAGAATAACAGGACATCTCCTGTATGTACTTCTTAGAGTCTAAAACTTTAAAAGATGTAAAAGTCATACTAATTTAGCCACACGTAATGTATATAATGTCTACATGTGTATAAAACTATTTGGAAACTTACTTAAAGCCAAACGTTTCCATAAAGAAATTCTGTACAGCCAGAGAAATTTCTGAAATCTAATAAAACTGAACCCTAGCTTCTGTGCAAGGCTGGGATATTACTTAAAAATGCTTATTTTAAAATATCATGGAACTGCTTTAATAAGAAAAAAAAACTTGGGAAGCCATTTGTCTAACATAATGTACTGACCACAATGGTAAGTGCATTCATCTCTTTAACAAGACTTCGTCAGAGCAAACTACATGATAAAACTGTGACTTTATATAAGCATTGAAAGCTGGAGGCACGCATCCAGTGAATTCCATATTAAAATACATTAAGACACTAAAAGGGAATAGTGATACTTAATGAATGTTCTGCCATACTAAAGTATCATTGTATTTAGATTAGTAATAAAGTGTTTGAAACTTTTTTAAAAGCACAAATGTTCTACAAACCTAAGGTGGACCCTTTGGAAAAACAATCTTAAAGACAACAACAGATTCAAAAAACAAACGAGGCTAGCAGCTAATTTCCCTATTTTTTTGCATAGTAGAGCATTTATAATAACTCCAGTCTCATTGCCATGCTAAGTGCTAAGGCATTGCATCATGGGAAGTCTGAGTAGGTGTATTACAGAGGTGCAGCAGTTGGTGGTGCTGACTCACAAAGCTTGTTTTGCACGTTCCTCCTTTGTTGAGTCTGTTTTCTTCATGTCTGCTATGAGTTTTGTGTGTGCTCACAGTGATAACTCTGGGATGTTATCCATTTATCAGTCCAGCCATTGATGTAAGGCATGATAAATTAACAAGCATTAACTCCCTGCCCAATAGGTAGTTCTTAAGGGTGGGAAGTACCCAATTAATGGCTAAACATTCTTCTTTTCATAGCCAAATGATACTTCTTGGCATTGCCTAGCTTTCTGATATTAGAGGAAATGGGGTATTCTTCCCTATCGTCAACCTGAGATAAGACTGCAGTTATGCCTTCCTCAGAGGCATATTGTTGTACTAAGAATTGTTCTGAGAAGTCGGGGCTAGAGTACGGGGTCTGAATATACTGCATTCTTTAGTTGTCTAAAGGCTTGTTCCATTTCATTTGTTTATTCCCCTTTCAGTGGAGCCTTACTTTTATTAAGATCAGTCAGGGGGCAAGCTTTTGGGATGAATGGATTTCTGACAATTGCCAGTCAGACCTAAGAAATACTTAATTTGCTGCCTTTACAGTTGGTGTGGCTGATTCTTTGATTGTTACAACTTTTTCATCATGTGGTTTTACTATCCCATAGCCTATTATGTTACCCAGATATTAGGCGTCTGTCATATCTAACTTTCATGAAACTGGTTAGCCAATTGAAAACATTTAAAATGATTTAAGCTTTGAGTAGATGACTTCCCCAATCTCCAAACAATATTACTGTAACCATATGAAATGTTTGGACCTGCTAGAGTGAGTGTCAAAATACAGACACTGAATAGCTGAAAGAACAGACTTTCATATACTAAGTCTGAGTTGCCATTTTTCTGAATATTCCCTTTTCTCTGAAGCAATCTTTGAGTGTGTATATAAAAGTTCGGGGGGGGGGGGGCTTGCCCACACCCCGCAAAAAGACGTTTTAAGGAGAAGAGTAATTTTTGAGATTTGTTCTTCTCCTGTGTTTTTGGTCTTTTTTTACAGCTTGTTGGCAGTCAGCATTTCAAGTGTTTTCTAGTGCTTGTGATGTGACAGTTGAGATGTGCTTATCCAGTATCTTGGAGGAGCAATGGGAGCCGTATGTGCCCCCATTTTTGCCACCGTGGTAATATTGACATGGGAGACCCAATCTGTTTTTTTGTTTGGATATTTTTTAGTACTCCTCTTGTTATTACCACTATTTGGATGATATTTTTTCATCTGGACAGGGGATGGAGAATTGCTTCCTGATTTTGTGAGACACCTTGAGAGGACAACTTTGTTTTTTTGAATTTACATCCCATATCGATCGGGAAGGTATAACTTTTCTTGATATATATGTGCAGAAAGGCAACCTCGATGCAATTGAGACTACTATTTACAGAAAACCAATGTTCTGTAATTCATTTTTCCATTTTCAGAGTAACCACCCCCTCCGTCAGAAGCGGGGAGTGGTAAAAAGTCAGTTTATTTGCATTTCCCAACTTACATCAAACGACTAAAGATGTCTACAGGAATTTGAAGGATTAAAATCCATGTTCCTAGAAAGTGGTTACCCGCTCCATATTATTGATGAAGCTTGGAAGACAGTTATCCAAGGGAGGTCCGGCAAGTACAGCATGATTATCAAACATGGTCCACAGTTTAATAGAGTGGATGAAGATACAGGGGCTTCTAATAGCACATGGTGCTCCATTTTACTAGTGATTATAAAGAAATTAGCAGTATACTTAACAAAAACTGGTCAATATTACAT
The DNA here is from genome assembly GCF_019279795.1 of Protopterus annectens. Taxonomy (NCBI): domain Eukaryota; kingdom Metazoa; phylum Chordata; order Ceratodontiformes; family Protopteridae; genus Protopterus; species Protopterus annectens. The sequence goes on along the minus strand of NW_025048925.1, from coordinate 52,832 downwards.
CGTAATGACCAGCTAAAATTGTCAGTACTTTTACCTTCAACAATTGCTTTAACATCAAAGAATTTTAGAAAATAAAAAAATCTACTATTACAGGGTTTCCATGAATGATCAGATGTGGTTGTTATCACCAGTGTCAGTACATTGATGCCAGCATGGAAGTTTTTTTATTAATTTACTTAACAACAGTGCTACATATGGCCAATTTAACTGTACATTAGTCTGGGTGGTTTATATGGCATGGTGTGGGTCATGTACCACATTTTACGTTGGCAAAACCAACAATGCACTAAAGAAAAGAATATATCAGCATGTTTACAGTATTGAAAAAAAGACAACAAGAGCGCACTAGCTAGACATGTGTTGACATGCTGTAATATTGTCAAATTTAATTTCTGTGTGTTGGAACAGGTGGGGTGTGATGTTTTATTGGTTGACTAGAAAAAACACCTATTACACCATGAAATGATGTGGCAGTCGAAATTAAATGCTACCATCCCACCAGGACTTAGTGATTCCATTTTGATTGTTAGTGAATTGAAAAACAGAGCAAAAAAAGTGTGAAAAACTTTTTCCAGAGTATGACCTTCTTATTGTTTGTTTTTATTGGTCAGCTTTTCTTTTTCCAGCTCAGGATTGGTCTTTGTAGTTCTAGTAATTCATTGGACAGCAAGTGTGGTTGTATCTGCATAATTATTGAAGAGGTATGGAGTTTGATTTTCAATTTTTATTGGATGTTTTTGTAAAGTACTTGATTGGATGTTATCTATGTTCCTTGTTTTATTATTGGACAAAATTGAAGGGTGCCTATGTGTTTTTATTCACTGTTTGCATAGCACAAGTTATTCAATGGTTCTGAGGTTGTCAGTAGATGACAAAAGTGCTTAATCATAGTTTTTAACTTTGGCAATTAAGGTCTGTTGTGAGTTTTGGGCTACCTGGTCATTTTTTCTATTATTGGAGTTCTTTTGTACCAGTTTCTGAGATACATTACTATGTATTTAATATGCCCAGCTAATCAGGTTTTGTTGCTGTAATCAAAAGCAGTGATGAGTGAACCAGTGAAATCTGCAGAAAACTGCAAACCAGGTGTAATTGTCAAAATCCACTCAGAAATCTGTACTTTTCAAAATAATTTATTGTAGTTAATATTTGATATACAGATAATGGGCTTAAACTGAATGTTCATACTAAATGACACATTTATTATGGATCTGGGCACTTGGATTGGTAGTTCCTTGTCCTTTGATCATCATGTGGCAACTGTAGCCAATAAATTTTGTTACTTAGCACAACTAATTGCAAAGGCATTTTGTCTGAATCTGGAGATGTTTTTGTTCTTCTGCATTCAGCACTGACCAGTCCCGTTATAGATTACAACTTTCCTTTTTGGATGTGCATCATTAAACATATCAGAAAAGTCATACATTCCCAGAGTTTCCTAACCATAAAAATCCTTGGTCTTAATAACCTTATTTATCCATAAAGGCAGAAGCCCTGTTTCTGTAGTCTGTGCCTTCTAAATCATGAGGGATGATCTGCAGCTTGTATATTGACCTTGAATATCTCAATACATCAGAGTACAGTCAGCACTAGAACCATATTTGAGTGCCTAAGATGTCTCCCTTTAACCGGGGTATGTTTGCCTAATTTGTTGCACCTTCTTCTCTTGCTTACAGCAAATCAAGCTACTCAAAAAAGGAGAAATGAACTGCTATACTCCCATGTATGTGGTAGCTGAGGAGACCTCAGTGTCTCATATGTAGTTTTAAGTGGGACCGTATTGCTTTGTTTTCTGTTACCCTTCTCACATCTAGATAATTAGATTACATGTCAAACTTCACTCTTCTTAGTTGCTGTTGTCCTTGATCTGGGTTTGCCTTTAGATTTTTTTTTGGCCGTAAAGGTCTATGCATTAATACGAAAGAGCTCATCTCTAAATAAAATAATTGTTGTGTATGAGAGTTTTAATTACTGAAAATAAGAACTTAGTTAAAGCATAGATTATTTTACATTATATGGATGCAGTACCCAGCAGGTCTAATTGTCAAGGTCTCCACAGCTGCTGCATGTATGGGGTTCTAGCTTTTCACCTTTCTATTTTTAAGGTATGGGTTCTAGCTGTTCACCTTACCATTTTTGAGGTATAGGGCTCTAGCTGTTCACCTTACCATTTTTTGAGGTATAGTGCTCTAGCTGTTCACCTTACCATTTTTGAGGTATAGTGCTCTAGCTGTTCACCTTACCATTTTTGAGTAACACTAGAACTCACCCAGCACCTCCATTATTCTGGAATAAACTTCCTCATCAGGTTGAGCAATGTGATTCAACATCTTCCTTCCAATTAAACCTGGATGACTGGATGAATGATCTCAGATTTACTGCAGGACTTACTGCCCTCCCCACCTTAAGAAAGGAGGCAAAGTCTGTGGGTGGAAATTGGAAAGCATACATGGTCATTAGATTAAAATAGCCTTAAAACATCTATGAATCTTTTGAGAACTCTTAATAAACGATACGTTGGTGCTGATAATGCCAGTCAGTAGCATTTTGCTACTGATTATTCAGATAATGCTGATTCAGACACACCTAAATCATGAATGGGGGTACGAGGTTTAATCAAGTCTGGTATGAAAGAAACTCATTTAACTGAAACAATTTAGGTGAATCTGCTTTAGCTGCTTATTGTGAATTATTTTTTCAAGCTCATGGAACGTTAGGAGTAATGAAGTTTTTAATTATCTCTAAGAGTGAGTAATTTCAAAATGTGTACTGACAAAGTTGAGAGAGAATGTGGGTAGAACTGATATGGGAGGTGAAGCGGGGGATGACTTCCTTTATAAAATGCTTGTCTATGCATATGAAGTTGAAAAGTTGAAGTCATCATTTTGATATGACAACTTTCTGCAGGTGATTTTAGATGCTGCACTTTCTTTTTTCGCATTGATTAGAAGCTATGAATCCATCATGAACGTTATATGGTGCTAGTATAAGAGGAAGTCTTTCGGCTTTTCCCAGTTAGGGGTCGCCACAGCGGAACTCCGGTCCGGTAATGATTGGCAGTGGATTTTTACGGTGCCGATTTGCCAGCCCAATGCCCAACCATCAAAGAAAATGAAATGTACCAAGTCCTATGCACGAGAGGATGCACGGTCCAAACCAAATAGAGAGCTCCAAATAGACCAGCAAGGCAGCACAGAGTTCAATATATTTATTAAATACTGATGAGTAAAACAAACTAGTTTCGGCCAACAGCCTTCTTCAGTGTAAAACAGTATAATCAAGTTCATTTGCATCATCCTTTAAATACATATCAAGAGCCAATCAAAAGGTTGAGCTCATGAATACTGATAAGTTTGAAAAATATTTGTAAAACATGTTTGGGGCACTTAGAGTAAATCATATAGATATACAATGAAAATTGATGTATATACTCGGGTGAGGTCCATCCATAACAGGAAAAATAACCACCAGGTGAATACATAAAACTAAACAAATTATTAGTATATTCTAACATATTCATATGACAATATATTCATACTTAAAGTTGGTTTTTATAATCCCATACTGGATGAGCCTCTATCACATGCTATTCAGCAGTTCTTGGTTAGAAAAACCATAGATGAAAATATCAAATACTGACGTTCAAAGGACTCAAACATGCTATGTCATAAGGGAGCATATGTTGGACCAGTTAGGTTATATATACATAAAGATGTATATAAATAGAGATTGGTAGTGGGCAACACAAATGATGAACATAGAGCACAAGGTAGATAAACAATAATGAGAATGGCAGCCTGAACATAAAGGCTTTCACACTTGTCCAGCATAAACATTACACCTATTATATATCTGTCCAAGACAAGATAAAAGGCCACCCAATAAATACAAAAAATAAATAATAAATAATAAGATTAATTATTAATATGTTCTAACTTCTCCATCTGGCAATGTATTCATACTTGGGATCTAATTAATCTTCCCATATTGAATAGAACACCCACGTGCTTATAACAGTTTTGAATTGACGACCTCATGACTAGTAAATAACAATTATGGATATTGAAAGAATTCCTGCATGCTATATCTTAAGGAGCATATATTTGACAGGTACGTTGTATCTACCCACATATGTATATCAATATAGGTCAGTTGTTAAGCATAACTTGTAATGGACATGGAGTAAAAAATGGATCAACAATACTGAAATCCACAGCCTAAACATAAAGGCTTGCACATTTCTTCCAAAAAGTAATAGGGGCTGTTATATCTCTAGTACATATATGTAAATGGCACCACTTACAAACCAAAAAGAGAGAAAGAGAAAAGTGACAATGCATCTAATTTCAACTTACATTATGCTAACAAATATAAATACTCAGTCACCTGACTGGCAAGTTAAGTGCCTCCCATTCGTACTCCCACAAGAGAGAAAATTTATTCTTAACTACACCTGGCCACCGCCCATATCAAACATAGTATTACAAAATAGTCCATATGACTTGATATCTTAACACCCTGTTCAATATTGGACCAGGATGTTTTGACATTCATAATCTTAAGGAAATATAAATAGGAGACAAATAGAAATTCCCCACTTAGTGTCCTATTATTGAAGGTACTAATACTAACTCAATATATTCCCTACAAGTGATCATTTAGTCCCGGTGAAATAAAGCCCCCAGTGTAATAATCCAATGTTTCTCCTTTCGATCCAGTAGCCCATGCCAACCTTGTTTGTTTGTTCTGTCCCCAGAAATGCGGTCAATGACCATAAAGGTGAATCTCGCTTGAGAGTGTTTTAATGTGTGTTGATATAGGGCACTGGTCTCCTTGTGGTTTTTGATATCACTGCGATGTTCGTTCATTCTAAATCTTAAGGCTCTAGAAGTTTGTCCAACATAGAATCCCCCACAGTAACAAGAAGCCAGGTACACCACCCAGTCGCTACTGCAGTTTCCAAAGATCTTAATATCAAAAACTTTACTAGTATTACGACTGGTGAACGCCTTGGATTTCAGCATATATTGACAGGAACCACAATGGCCACAGGGGAACGACCCAATGAGTTCATCACCATGAAGTGTCAGTTGTTTGTGAGTAGTCCCCCCACTTGCCATATGTTTAAAATGTGAAAAATAGGAGCCTAAGGTCTTACCACGTTTATATGAGAAAAGACAACGGGGTCCCAAAAAACTTCGCAGCTTATCATTGGCCAATAAAATGTTCCAATGTTTGTTAATGATGTTTCTAATCATATTAATGTTTCTGCTATAAGTGGTGATAAACCTAACACTTGTGTTAGAAGAGGATTGATTTTTATTTTTATTCTGATATTGTAATAGGTCGTCCCTCACAAGACGATTAGCTCTACTCTGAGCCGACACAATATCAAATCCATCATATCCCCTGTTAAGAAACCTCTGACTGAGATCCCTACTGGCCAATTGATATTCCTCCATATTGGAACTGAGACGTTTGATACGTATAAACTGGGATATTGGAATACTCCTGATTGTGTGGCGGGGATGTAAACTTGATGCATGTAACAGGGTGTTATATTGCGGGTACTTGCGGAAAACCCTCGTAGACAGAGTATTGTCTGGGTTCCTGTATACTGTGACATCCAAAAAATTGATAGACTTTTTATCAAATGTCACAGAAAATTCAAGTCCCCAGACATTATCATTAAGATATTCAACAAATTCCATAAGTATCCTACATCAGCCCGCCACACCAACCAGCAGTCGTCCAGATAACGTCTCCAAATATCCATTTCCACCTGAAAGATGTTGTGTGATGTATCATAGATCATAGATTCCTCAACATAAGCCATGAACAGGTCAGCATATATAGGGGCAAAAGATGCCCCCATAGCTGTTCCTTGAAGCTGCCAATAACATTGGCCCTGGAAGTACAGAACATTCTTATTTAACACATGCTCGGACATACATATCAAAAGGGTGTTAAATCCCGGTGAATATAGGTTTACCCTTTCCAACCAATATTGTAAGGATTGGAGACCACCAGTGGAGTATGCTTGTATATAGTGATTTTACATCCAAGGTACATAAGTACCACTCAGGTTCCAATTGGGTTTCCCTAATTAGCTGTAGAAATTGTGTAGTGTCCTGCAATCTAGATCTGATATGTCCCAACAGAGGTTTGAGATATTTGGTGAGGAAAGCTGATAGGGGTTCAGTCAGAGAGCCTATTCCCGATACTATGGGTCTACCCGGTGGTTTTTCCAAGGACTTGTGGATTTTCGGTAAAAGATATAGTATCTGTTTGGACGGTTCCGACACTTTAAGTGAGTCCAAGCATTTCTTATTTATGATGCCTTCCTCAAAGGCCAACTGCAAAAAGGCGTCAATCTCATCCTTAAATACTGGTGTGGGATCTATGGACATGTACATATAGCACTTGGTGTCTGACAATTGAGTTAACCCTTCATGAATGTAATCCGCAGTGTTCCAAACCACAACTGCACCTCCCTTATCAGCAGGGACAATAACTATGTCTTTATTGTCACACAAGGTATTCAAAGCTATCCTGTCATCATCCGATAGATTGCTAGCCAGCATGATATGTCCCATGTTTTGAAAGTGAATATCCCTCAAAATGGAGTCCATGAAAATAGATACATGTTTACTCATAGGAGGTTGGAAAGAGGACCTACCAAAACGGAAGTCCTCAGACGGTTCTGACCTGTTATCCTCAAAAAAGAGCCTAAGATTTAACATCCTACAAAAGTCATGTAAATCCTGTACTATGTGGTATTCTTGACTAAAAAAAGAAGGAATAAAGTTCAAACCTTTATTCAACAATGCAACCTGCTCATCCGTTAATATACTCTTAGATAAATTCAACACATTCTGAGTGGTTCCAGATGGATCTCCTATTTCAGGAAGTTGTCCAAAAGGCCTTGAAGGGAAACCGGAGTGACCACTCTTTCTGTGCTTTCTGCCCCCCCGGTGTCCCTTACCCCTTCTAAAGGGGAACTTTTGTTAGTTCTCTTCCTATTAGGTGAAGCCCTCTCACCTGGACCCTCAAAATCCGTAAGGGAGGATTCATCACCAGATGTACTATATGAGCTATCCCCCTTGTTTTTGAGAATTGATCGTGGTCTCTTTTTGGTGCGACTGGGCCCTATTTTAGCCTGATTGTTATCCTAAATCTAACCGATCTGCTAAAATCAAAAGGTTTACCCCGTTGATAATCAGAAAAATCACGATGAAACTTCTTAATTTTGCGTTCCTTTAAAGTTTTTTCATGCTCCATCAGTTCTGAGGACAGTTTTTTGATGTTGTCCTGATATTTCGTAGAAGATTCAAACTTTTGAGCCTCTGAACATATATTTTTAATTTCAAGTATATTAGAATCTACTGTCCTCTCATAATATTGTAACAGTATGTTCACAAATGTCATGGATCCTGTCTGAAGTGCCTCTTGCCAATCATGATTGAGTTTATCGTCTGGCTTCCCAACTAGAGGTTGAGTTCAGATTAGACCTCTGGGAGCCATATTTTGGGCCGAATATGCTTTAAATAACTTGAGATGCCAAATGTTTGATCTAAGGGTCTTAAATGCTTTTGTGATTGAGTGGAAAAACATATCACAATCAACCACAGATGTCTGACCCGAACTGACTGGATCATTGCTTGGCAATTGATCAATGCCAAATACTGCTATATCTTGCCGATCAGCACATAATCCAGAAAGGATGGTATTTAGATCCATGTTGTGAGCAATGTTGAGGTATACTACTAATAAAAACTGGTGGAGCACCAAAATCGCAAAGGAATATAATTTTGGGGTCAAGAATATAATATGATAGTTGAGAAACCCAGTAACATCAAAATAGAGTGGACAATCAAACACCAATCCCTAATAGGAAATCAGAGGGGAGGCAGAAAGCACAACAAGGAAATCGGGAAGAAAAATCAATACCATATAATCCCTGAGATAGGTAAAGATTCAAGCATAAAATGAAAAAATGAAAAAATGTGGCAATATTGGTATGACACTATTGGCTTGTATATAGGATAAAGCAAACCAACCTAAGTTGATTAATTTAGGTATTCAATAGTAAAGTCAGAGTCCAGTGGGTCATCAAAATCAGCCCCAATAAGCCAACCTGTCAACTACAAGTCATCACCGTGATCCAGCATAACAATCAAATACTATGACACCTGACTGTAAGTGTTGCTGAACTGAGGAGAAATCCAACCATTATATTTGCTGTGGTCCCATACTCTCAAAACCCTAGAAGGTTTTGTACAGATGTATATACCAGATGATAAACAATTACAATAGACAAAATACAGCAAACGAATATGAAACTTTTAGAGAATTTTTGAAAACATCAACTGGTGTAATTTTTCTCAAATAACATGCTGCTAGTATTACAACTATATCCTTTCAACAGTCACTGGGTACTCTATTGCAGTTTATAATAATATCTGTACCAAATATATAGCCAGCGGACACACACAACAAGACTAAGTATGTCAAGGTTCAATTTTTAATAGTGGTCAGGGGACCGAGCAGTGGTTCATTTCAAAAACGAAGACAAGAACTGGCAATTGGTAATTACTAACAATTATGACTACTGTATGAATTATTACAATAGTATAGCTGGTATTTCGATTTGTATCTTAGATTCCCAACACAAGTGTTGTAGTGTCAAACAATTAAGGATTGGACTATTATAAAATATCACAACCATTCTAATCCTACTAGTGACCAAATGTTCAGGGACCATTCAATTAAGTAGTCATTATAAGATATATATAAGTTCCATTCACAAGCTGTTTACTGATAACAGCATAGGTTGAAAAAAACTTATATATTCACTACAATAGCGCAAACTATTATATATATATCCAGTGCCTTTAGGCTATTGTACCTAATCACATAGCATATACCACATAACCATAATACCAGTAGGTATATTGTTTGTAATCCAAAAGGATGTGTTATCATATGCAGTCCCAAGCTAAAATAGTTAGTATATAGTACTTCCCTTAACCAAAAACAACAATTATAGTATTAAAAGTCATTATGGTTCAGAACATTCCATAAAGCAACTGGTTATATCAGATTCCTTAACATAGGGATCATGGTACTAATGGTGCCCCCACATAAGAGAAGATTAGAGTAGTTATTTTCCCTGCTCAATGTCTCATTCCCAAATCCCAGTCCTGCAGGCCACCAGTTATAATTATCCTCCAATCAAAAATACCTGCATATGGTTATGCCAAAATATTAAACTGTTATAGGGTCTTAATAGGCCCAGCATATATCCCAGGCTAGTTTAATAATTCACAACCTAGTGCAGCCAAATATAACAAATATATTGTGAGCACTTCCCGTAAACACAGGCCTATAGGACCGAACACTGTCGCAAGTGAAATAATCGACCAGTACACGTTTAATACATCTCAATATACTCATGTATCAAAAATGCACACGGCATATGTACCAAAACTGAATTTCCACGCCGTTTCTATATGCCCAGCATATTTCCAGTGTCCAATTTAAACTACGACTTCTTTTCCCCAAAGCAAAAAAGTTCGTATGAAAGTATAGACAAAATACATAAGCACGGTGAAGAATCAGTTGAAATTCAAATAATGGTTTGATGCGTCCCTAAGTACAACCCATAATCGTATAACCAGCTACCAGACAAGAATATAGCTTCCAGACCCTATATTGTTAGGTACTTATTGCTCAACCAGATATTAGTCATGGATAGGCAAAAATAGCACTAGACAAAGTGATATACACAAAAGCATCCTTATTACATTAGTCCCTGATGATTATACATATCAGAATCCCAAATATAAAAAAGCCCCCACAGGATTTCCAAATGGACGTCGCTGTCTATATGCAGAATGTTCCAATACCCAATCACCGTGCCGTAATAACCCCCAAAATGTTACACACACATGGTATTGCTTCCAAACCCTATATTGTTATTACACACTAAATACACAACCACATATTAATAGTGGATAGCAGGCAACGTCACCAAACCATGTATTAAACACAAAATTAGTCCACAATACATTTGTCCCTGCTGGTTATGCAAATAACCAAGTCCCAGATCCAAAAATCTTCCGAATGGACGTCGCTATCTTTACACAAAATGTTCCAATCCACAAGCGCTATAGCGTAATTGCCCCCAACATGGTACACACATAAAGGTTTGAATTTCGTGAAAATAGCAACCCAACAGTTCGGTGTTTTCAAATGTCCAAAGTCAGTAGATTCTCAGTTAGTTGGCCTGGCCCACAACGTAGAAAACATATGTGAACACATCCAAAATAGAGAAAATTCGAAGTTAAATGATCGATGTGGCCGTATGAAGAATAAACACCCTCCTACCACTCAACGCTCCTGAATTCAAATGAAAGAGAGTCCAACAGACTTGTTATCAATTGCAGATGTACCGCCAAGCAAAACTTTAACAAAAATGGCGCTCCTCCACCCGACAGCCGTAGCTTACTGCTTCAAACAAGCTCATGTATACCAGTTCGTGCCCAAACAAATGAACTAGACTTATAACAGTACTGCCGGCTCACTGTAAAAAACAAACAAGTGAGCTAAAGGCAGATGAACACAAAATGTTAGGCTTCACCTAATAGGAAGAGAACTAACAAAAGTTCCCCTTTAGAAGGGGTAAGGGACACCGGGGGGGGCAGAAAGCACAGAAAGAGTGGTCACTCCGGTTTCCCTTCAAGGCCTTTTGGACAACTTCCTGAAATAGGAGATCCATCTGGAACCACTCAGAATGTGTTGAATTTATCTAAGAGTATATTAACGGATGAGCAGGTTGCATTGTTGAATAAAGGTTTGAACTTTATTCCTTCTTTTTTTAGTCAAGAATACCACATAGTACAGGATTTACATGACTTTTGTAGGATGTTAAATCTTAGGCTCTTTTTTGAGGATAACAGGTCAGAACCGTCTGAGGACTTCCGTTTTGGTAGGTCCTCTTTCCAACCTCCTATGAGTAAACATGTATCTATTTTCATGGACTCCATTTTGAGGGATATTCACTTTCAAAACATGGGACATATCATGCTGGCTAGCAATCTATCGGATGATGACAGGATAGCTTTGAATACCTTGTGTGACAATAAAGACATAGTTATTGTCCCTGCTGATAAGGGAGGTGCAGTTGTGGTTTGGAACACTGCGGATTACATTCATGAAGGGTTAACTCAATTGTCAGACACCAAGTGCTATATGTACATGTCCATAGATCCCACACCAGTATTTAAGGATGAGATTGACGCCTTTTTGCAGTTGGCCTTTGAGGAAGGCATCATAAATAAGAAATGCTTGGACTCACTTAAAGTGTCGGAACCGTCCAAACAGATACTATATCTTTTACCGAAAATCCACAAGTCCTTGGAAAAACCACCGGGTAGACCCATAGTATCGGGAATAGGCTCTCTGACTGAACCCCTATCAGCTTTCCTCACCAAATATCTCAAACCTCTGTTGGGACATATCAGATCTAGATTGCAGGACACTACACAATTTCTACAGCTAATTAGGGAAACCCAATTGGAACCTGAGTGGTACTTATGTACCTTGGATGTAAAATCACTATATACAAGCATACCCCACTGGGCGGGTCTCCAATCCTTACAATATTGGTTGGAAAGGGTAAACCTATATTCACCGGGATTTAACACCCTTTTGATATGTATGTCCGAGCATGTGTTAAATAAGAATGTTCTGTACTTCCAGGGCCAATGTTATTGGCAGCTTCAAGGAACAGCTATGGGGGCATCTTTTGCCCCTATATATGCTGACCTGTTCATGGCTTATGTTGAGGAATCTATGATCTATGATACATCACACAACATCTTTCAGGTGGAAATGGATATTTGGAGACGTTATCTGGACGACTGCTGGTTGGTGTGGCGGGCTGATGTAGGATACTATGGAATTTGTTGAATATCTTAATGATAATGTCTGGGGACTTGAATTTTCTGTGACATTTGATAAAAAGTCTATCAATTTTTTGGATGTCACAGTATACAGGAACCCAGACAATACTCTGTCTACGAGGGTTTTCCGCAAGTACCATAATATAACACCCTGTTACATGCATCAAGTTTACATCCCCGCCACACAATCAGGAGTATTCCAATATCCCAGTTTATACGTATCAAACGTCTCAGTTCCAATATGGAGGAATATCAATTGGCCAGTAGGGATCTCAGTCAGAGGTTTCTTAACAGGGGATATGATGGATTTGATATTGTGTCGGCTCAGAGTAGAGCTAATCGTCTTGTGAGGGACGACCTATTACAATATCAGAATAAAAATAAAAATCAATCCTCTTCTAACACAAGTGTTAGGTTTATCACCACTTATAGCAGAAACATTAATATGATTAGAAACATCATTAACAAACATTGGAACATTTTATTGGCCAATGATAAGCTGCAAAGTTTTTTGGGACCCCGTTGTCTTTTCTCATATAAACGTGGTAAGACCTTAGGCTCCTACTTTTCACATTTTAAACATATGGCAAGTGGGGGGACTACTCACAAACAACTGACACTTCATGGTGATGAACTCATTGGGTCGTTCCCCTGTGGCCATTGTGGTTCCTGTCAATATATGCTGAAATCCAAGGCGTTCACCAGTCGTAATACTAGTAAAGTTTTTGATATTAAGATCTTTGGAAACTGCAGTAGCGACTGGGTGGTGTACCTGGCTTCTTGTTACTGTGGGGGATTCTATGTTGGACAAACTTCTAGAGCCTTAAGATTTAGAATGAACGAACATCGCAGTGATATCAAAAACCACAAGGAGACCAGTGCCCTATATCAACACACATTAAAACATTCTCAAGCGAGATTCACTTTTATGGTCATTGACCGCATTTCTGGGGACAGAACAAACAAACAAGGTTGGCATGGGCTACTGGATCGAAAGGAGAAACATTGGATTATTACATTGGGGGCTTTATTTCACCCGGGACTAAATGATCACTTGTAGGGAATATATTGAGTTAGTATTAGTACCTTCAATAATAGGACACTAAGTGGGGAATTTCTATTTGTCTCCTATTTATATTTCCTTAAGATTATGAATGTCAAAACATCCTGGTCCAATATTGAACAGGGTGTTAAGATATCAAGTCATATGGACTATTTTGTAATACTATGTTTGATATGGGCGGTGGCCAGGTGTAGTTAAGAATAAATTTTCTCTCTTGTGGGAGTACGAATGGGAGGCACTTAACTTGCCAGTCAGGTGACTGAGTATTTATATTTGTTAGCATAATGTAAGTTGAAATTAGATGCATTGTCACTTTTCTCTTTCTCTCTTTTTGGTTTGCAAGTGGTGCCATTTACATATATGTACTAGAGATATAACAGCCCTTATTACTCTTTGGAATAAATGTGCAAGCCCTTATGTTTAGGCTGTGGATTTCAGTATTGTTGATCCATTTTTTACTCCATGTCCATTACAAGTTATGCTTAACAACTGACCTATATTGATATACATATGTGGGTAGATACAACGTACCTGTCAAATATATGTTCCTTAAGATATAGCATGCAGGAATTCTCTCAATATCCATAATTGTTATTTACTAGTCATGGGGTCGTCAATTCAAAACTGTTATAAGCACGTGGGTGTTCTATTCAATATGGGAAGATTAATTAGATCCCAAGTATGAATACATTGCCAGATGGAGAAGTTAGAACATATTAATAATTAATCTTATTATTTATTATTTATTTTTTGTATTTATTGGGTGGCCTTTTATCTTGTCTTGGACAGATATATAATAGGTGTAATGTTTATGCTGGACAAGTGTGAAAGCCTTTATGTTCAGGCTGCCATTCTCATTATTGTTTATCTACCTTGTGCTCTATGTTCATCATTTGTGTTGCCCACTACCAATCTCTATTTATATACATCTTTATGTATATATAACCTAACTGGTCCAACATATGCTCCCTTATGACATAGCATGTTTGAGTCCTTTGAACGTCAGTATTTGATATTTTCATCTATGGTTTTTCTAACCAAGAACTGCTGAATAGCATGTGATAGAGGCTCATCCAGTATGGGATTATAAAAACCAACTTTAAGTATGAATATATTGTCATATGAATATGTTAGAATATACTAATAATTTGTTTAGTTTTATGTATTCACCTGGTGGTTATTTTTCCTGTTATGGATGGACCTCACCCGAGTATATACATCAATTTTCATTGTATATCTATATGATTTACTCTAAGTGCCCCAAACATGTTTTACAAATATTTTTCAAACTTATCAGTATTCATGAGCTCAACCTTTTGATTGGCTCTTGATATGTATTTAAAGGATGATGCAAATGAACTTGATTATACTGTTTTACACTGAAGAAGGCTGTTGGCCGAAACTAGTTTGTTTTACTCATCAGTATTTAATAAATATATTGAACTCTGTGCTGCCTTGCTGGTCTATTTGGAGCCAACCATCAAAGAAGGCACACCCATTCATACATGCACCTACCTGCATGTCTTTAACATCACTCGACTGCAGCGGGGACATGCAGACTCCACACAGAAGGCGCTCCAGCCGGGATTCGAACGGGAGAACCTGTTGCTGTGAGGCAACATGTATATGACCCAAAAAAATAAAAAAAAAAAAAAAAAGATGATCAAATTTCAGATTGAATCCTGGAAGCCCGAGATGAAACACTGGGATATAAAACTGGTGACAGAACTGTTGGGTGTGTCTCTTACTCCTATCTCTGCATGATCAACATTATCCCTCCGAGGCACCAGATTAACTCCTCTTTATCCAAAGGATGTTATACTTATTCCGATTCAGTGCAGGTTTAATATTCAGCCAAACAGCCATGGACTCAGAAATGCTGCCATATTGTGTGTGGAGTCCATAACAACTCTTGATCATGGAGGAAACTCCACTACCCCTTGCATAGAAGACAACATCCCATTAACTCTGTTTAACCTACTCTGAGGCTGCAGCACTATTGAACAGGTTACTGATCCTTAAAAAGGTTGCTTGCGAGGCCGGAGAGTTAAACAAAAATGTTTAGTTTATTTCAGTTTCCCTGAATTGTGACTTAGCAGTGTTTTGTTCTCCTAATTAAAACCATTCCTAGAGACTGCTGATGTAATCTTTTTATTCTGTCTTTATGTACATACCTACATATGTGCATACAAATAATTCAAGAATGGGAGTTAATGCCCTTCTAGCCTGCCAATATATCAAAGCACATATTCCTATACTAGGTGTCCAGATCGTTCTTAAAAATATCTACACTAGTACTTGCTTTAATGTAATTTGGTAGTCTGTTCCATGCATCAGCTGCTCTCATAGAGAAACACTTAGTACACTTCTCATTCCTCATAGGTTGTCTGATGATGCTCTACTACTTTTTGATAACCCTAAACATTCACAGAGTTAGTTCTCTCAAAATGCCTTATATACTTGAATAAGATTTCCTCTTAGATATCTATAAGAGACGCTGTACAAGTTTAGATATTTAAGTCTTTCATAATAACTTAAATTTTCACATCCATGGATGCCCTTGGTATATTTCCATTGTACTCCTTCCAGTTTACTCATGCTTGTTTTCTTATAAGGTTTCCATATTGTTATTTCAAACTCAGGTTTGGGTCTAATGTAACTAACAAACAATGACTATATCATTTCTAATTTCCTAGACTTCATAGATATTTTTATACAACTTATAGTTCTATAACTATCATTAACCAATTGGTTGATATGATTAGGAAAAACTCAAACCTGGATCTACCCATATAGCCAGGCTCTTAAATGAATTGACAGTTTCAGTCACTGTGTGCTGTATTAAATATTCGCCTTTCAGTTTATGTCTCCCAAGTCTCATATGCTTAGTTTTTGATGTATTTATCAAAATATTCTTCTTCTTCTTCTTTCGGCTTTTCCCAGTTAGGGGTTGCCACAACGGGTCACCTGTCCGTTCATGATTGGCAGTGGAGTTTTACGGTGTCGACTTGCCAGCCCAGCGCCCAACCTTCCACAGAAGGCACACACATGCACTCACACCTAGGGCCAATTTAGGGTGTCCAATCCACCTACAGCATGTCTTTGGGATGTGGGAGGAAACTGGAGCACCCGGAGGAAACCCACGATTTATCAACATATTATTCTCCTGTGCCCAAATGGTCAATTTAGTCAAGTTCTTTTGCAGACATACCTTATTTGTAATACATGTAATCAGTTTACCCAATTTCAGGTCATCTGCAGATAAGACTGTAGAACATCTCAGATGAAAAATCAGCTATGTTAGGAACCTGGGTGGAAACTCACAGATATGCTCAGAATTAGTCCAAAATGATACAAAAATCACTGAACCCACAGACATTGCCAACATACTGGCAGACAGGTTCAGTGCAAACTTCACCCCTCTCCCCTAAAGGAGAGATAACTATCCCAGCCGAGTGTAGCCTCCCGGACATCTCAAATGCGCAGGTGAAAGCTGCTCTCTCTAAAGCTAAAAACACAGCATCAATGGGACCGGATGGTGTCCCCGGCTGTGTGCTACACGAGCTAAATGAGGAATTAAACCCGCACATAAGGCAGCTGTTTAATCTCAGCCTTACCACAGGATACGTGCCCAAGGAGTGGCGTCACGGCAACTGTGGTCCCACTCCACAAAGGTGGCGCCACGGACCCTGGTAATTACCGCCCCATAAGCTTAACAAGTCTAGTCTGCAAAGCTATGGAGAGGATCATAATGGAGCTCATAAACAAAGATATAGGGGACTTGCAGACATTGGACCCGACCCAGTTTGGCTTTGTCAAGGGAAGATCATGCCTTTTGAACTTGGTGACTTCTTGAAATAGTCACCAAGGCCATTGATGAGGGAAAGGCAGTCCATACAGCCTACCTTGACCTTGCAAGGCTTTACACAATACCCCACTCGGGTATTGTAGAAAAACTTACCAGCTTAAATGTAAACCCATATGTCACAAGATGGGTTGCAAACTGGCTTAAGGACAGAACCCACAGGGTTAGAGTTGCTGGCGCTGTGTCAGACTCCAAGCCGGTCACAAGTGGTGTCCCACAGGGCTCGGTCCTTGGCCCCTATTGTTTGGCATCTACTTCTCAGAAGTACAGGCCAACATGGGAGGACTTTGGCTGACAAAGTTTGCAGATGACTGCAAACTGGGCCATAGTGGAAAGTGCATCGGACACTGATATCCTTCAGAAGGGACTCACGGAAACAGATAGCTGGTGCCAGAGCCATGGCCTGAAGTTAAACGCCAAAAATGTATAGTCATACCCTTGGGAAAAACAAGGTAACCCCAAGCTACCATATAGGTGGCAATCCACTAAGCACAGAAGAGGTTATCAGGGACCTGGGGACCCAGGTTGACAGTGGCCTTTCTTTGACACTCACATTGCTAAAGTGGTTAGAAAGACCTTCTACATTGCCCACCTGATCATGAAGGGATTCACATCCAGATCTAGTGAGGTCATTGTTCCCTGTACTCTTCACTTATCAGACCAATGATCGAGTACAATGCCCCATTCGGGATGTATCTCACCCGACATCTGCAGCAATTGGAGAGACCCCAAAGTTCCTCACCAAAAGGATAAAGGGACTCCAAAATCTGTCATATGCTGCCAGATTGAAGAAACTCCAGCTCTATTCAGTCGCATACCGTCTGCTCAGAGGTGACATGTGCCTGACATACAAGGCCATGTCCAACCCGGAATTAATGGACATGCTCCACCTCAAAAATCCAAATCCACCAAAACCACTAGAGCAAGCGACTTAAACCTTAGCACGGATATAAATAGGACGTGCTGGAGGGATAGATTTATCACTCAGAGACTCCCTATGCTGTGGAATAAAATCCCGGTCCATGTGAGGCAGAGCACCTCGCTGACTCTGTTCAAGAGAAATCTAGACCTGTGGATGGGAGATCGTAGGTTTACCCCGGGAATCATCTCTGGGTCACTGCTGGACAGAGGCACAACAAACTAATGGGCACAGTATTTTTTCATATAAGGGGTGGCGTAAGCCACAATAATTTGGGCTAGGCTTATAAATGCCTTAGGGCAGATAGCCTAGTATAAACCTATGAACCTATGAACCTATGAAAAGTTAGGTCTGAAAGATACAATCTAAACAAGTAAGGGCCTAGGACAGAGCCCTGTGGGACACGCTGACTGTAACCAAGGATTTCACCTGTCCAATTACTGTATGATACTTGCTGTGTCCTGTTTGTACGCCATGCAGCTATCCATCTTATTAATTGTACGTCGATATCTAGTTCTAATTTATTGATCAGTGTTTTGTGTATGGTATTTTCAAATGCTGAAGTTAAATCTATATAAATTACATCACTGCACACTTGTTCATTCATAGCTGCTATTATAATGTTATAGAACATCATGTTACAGGTAGTACTAGATCTATTTTCAACATATGTATGCTGATATATGATTTCAAATCCCAACCTATCGAATTCTGACAATAACTTATCCAGTATTACCTTCTCCATTATTTTGCCACAATGTGAAAGTAGACTTAAAGGTCTATATGATTCTGTGTTTGTCGTACTCTTCTTTCCTTTAAAGACAGGGTTAATAAGCGCATGTCTCCAATCTTGAGGAATTTTGTAATATTTATTATGACCTAGTAAATAATAGATATAATGGTACTGTAAGGTCTTTCTGAAGTGTTCTCTTGTCATTATTACTAATTTCATTTTCCCCCTGTGCATTGTTTGGATCCAGTTTGTGCAGTTATTTTTCAATATAATCTAATGTGATTCCAGTATCTGAGGTTAACTGGATGTCACCAGGACAACTTATCACCCTCTTTGGGGAGCCAAACTGTTTTGCATAAGGTTTTATAAATATATCTATAATCTATTATATCTGAGAATAAATTTTAGAATCTACACAGTTTATCAATTTGTATGACTTTACTCCATCCACATCTTATGTATCTATCAAAGGTTTCCTATTATTATTAATAGCTTTATATAAATTTTCTTCAAATTTTCTTGATCTTGTCTCACACTATACTTAATTTGTTTGTCCAGCTTGTTTATTTCAGTTTTCAAAGTTGTAGTTTGGCCTCTCTTCCATTTCTTACATTTTTGTCTCTCACCTTAATCAGGTATCTTGTTCTAATGGAAATATATCCCTGATGTTGAATGCCTACATCCTGATGAACATTTTTTTTTATTTTTGCACTCAAACAGTTTCTCTTTCAAAACTTTCCAGATTCCATCTGCAGTTTTTCCAATGATCACCTCATTCCAGTTAGTTTTACATAGTGACTGTTTTGCTTCCATATAATCTGTAATTGGCTTAGATTTCAGTTTGGCAGAATTATCTAGCGACAAATTAACCTTTATAACTGCATGATCACTGCACATCAGTGGTGGCAAACTTGACTTAAAGTACTAATAGTTTCTTTAGGAACACCAACAATGTCTAGTATATTCCATTCCCAGGTAGTTTTTTTTTTACAATCTGAAATAATTGTTGTTCCTGAACATACATTGTGAATAATTTCCTTGTTAATGTTGTTGATTCAATATTATTCTAGTCTGTTTCTGGTAAATTTAAGTCCCCAGTGTAGAACAGAGCATGTGCATGTACCTTTAAGACGTATTTCAGGATGTAATCATGTGCATATAAATGGTGAGCACGTGCAGGCAGCAGTGCCATTTTGAGAGAACAGCCAGAGTGTTAACATGTATGAGTGTGGTAGTAAGTCTGTTTATAAGTTTATTTAAGTTTAAGTTACAAAGCCTCATTCCTGATGTGTTTGCATGTAATAAAGCTACTTGAACTAAACCCACAAACACTTGTTTGTTTCATCCTGACTGGATGAGCAACATGGTGTCAGAACTGGGATTGAAAGAACAACTTCTTCAACCCATGAGGTGCAGAGTTGAAGGTGAAGGCAGATTGACCTGCTTGAGTGAAATGGAGCTCAGACAAACAAAAAGGGCCAGAAATGAACTTAAGGTAACAATAACTTGCATAAATTATTTATTTGGCAAAGAAAATGAAACGGAGCATTTGTAAGGCACAAAACACATTATTGATCGAACAAGTAGCATAAAACATCTTAATTAAACGAGAGGCACAAAACACATTATTAAGTAAAAAAAATGTTCAAAACCATGATACTTGATAAAACTAGCAGAGATATTCATATGGGGCTCAGAATTACCTTTGGTTAATGTAATGAGCATGTTTGATGTAAGAGCACAAGAAAAATATACTGAGCATGATAAGAGATTAAATGGACACAACAAGTAGAATAAAAGGGCAAATTAAGCTTAAAGAGCTAGGCGACTGCATTTTTTTAGTAAAAGATCATGTTTGGACATAAACTACTATTTTGCATTGACCAAAGCCATTCAAAGTATAACTAGAGTTGTTCAAAGTATCTCAGAGTGTGCAATATGTTTGCAGAGTGTGTGCTTTATTATGGTGCAATTATTTCAAAGACTTTGCTGTGTGCAAAGTACAGTTATATTGCAAAGTGTAGTCAAAGTAGAGCCATTTCTAAAAGTTTCTTGTGTTATGTGCATTTATTCAAGTGCTGCCATTTCAAAGTGTTTCTTACACTGTACAGAGTTATTTTGCAAAGTACAGCCTTTTGAAAGGTTCTTTGCTGTATACAGTTTATTTGCAAAGTGCATTCATTTGGAAGTGTTTCTTACGCTGAACTTTTTTCTGCCATGTACAGTTTATTCACAAATTAGAGTCATTTCAAAATATTTCTTACACTGATAAAGAGTGGTTTCATAAAGTACAGTGATTTTAAATTATTCTTTTGCTATGGAGTCTTATTTGGCAAAATTCAATTATTTCAAAAAGTCTGTTGTGCTATTGGGCATAATTACAAGTTATGTCATAAAATTCTGGCATTTTATGTGTGTGTGTGTGTGTGTGTGTCTGTGTGTGTGTGTGTGTGTGTGTGTGTGTGTGTGTGTGTGTGTGTGTGTGTGTGTGTGAATGAGTGTGTGTGTTCATACATAATTCCAAGCACCTTCACTACTGTGTGTTGATATGGCAGTGGCATTTCGTAGACCAGTCCACTTGTGTTTGATCATAATATTGCAGAGAATTGGAGAGTATTTGAGCAGGAATACGATATTTTTATACAAGCAGCTTTTTCTGACGAAGATGCGCGTATGAGGGCATTCATTTTCCTTAACTTAGCTGGGTCAGAGGCCACTGAAAGAGAGCGTTCATTTGTGTATGCACCATAAGTATATGCAGGAGAGGGGGAACTGCCATATTGTGCACCAGCTGAATCAAGGGAGGACCCTGAGTGCTTGAAACATAAATTTAGAGAAATTCGCAACCCCCAGACAAATGTTACATTATTGATGCACTTATTTTATACAAAAGACCAAAATCCAGGTGAAACTTTTGAAGCTTATATCACTGACTTGAGAAATAAGGCTAAAACGTGCAGATTTGGTGACTTGAAAGATAAGTTAATAAAGGACAGGCTTGTGTGTGGTGTTGATAATGCTGGAGTAAGAAAGATCTTGCTTCATGACACTAATTTAATGTTGAACAAAGCTATAGAAATTTGTCAAATCCATGAGCTCACAGAAAGGCACACAAGTATGCTTCCAAATAATAAGAACATGGGTTCAGCAGCCTCTAGAGCAAACATAGACAGTATGCAACACGTGGCAAGGAGAAGCAGGCCTAAGCACATGGCAGCTGCAACCCCTGTGAGTTTACCTGGGAAACCCTGTAACATTTTAGTAAGTTACAAGACTAGCTCAGTAAAAATGACATGCTCAGTGCAGTATAAGGATGAGGCAGCAAAAGCCAAGTCAAGTTTTATTGTTAACTGTCGTATCTGTGGAGCCAATCATGAGTCTAAAAGAGAGAAGTGCTTAGCATTTGGTCAGCAATGCCACAAGTGTAAAAACTGGAACCACTTTCAAAAGTTTTGTAAATCAGGTAAGCCTCATTCAGTTATTAAGAAAGGTCACTCAAGAAAGCAATTTGTTCATATAGAAAGCTGCAACCCTACTTTCTATGTGGATGGTGTATTAGTGGTCAGTGAAAAGGTTAATACAGTAGACTTGTTCTCAAAGACTGAAGTATTTTGTACTGTACTGATCAATGGTAAGCCCACAGAGCTAGAAGAAAACATTGGTTCAAAGTGCAATGTAATGTCAGCAGAAATATTTGCTAAAGTGAGAGCTGGTGAGCAACTTAATTTGGCCAGTTGTGTGAAGCTTGTTGCTTATTGAAGTGAATAGATTTGAATTGAAGGCTCAGTAGTGCTTTCATGCTATTTGGCTGGGAACAGTTACAGCTTGCAATTTTATGCAGTCAAAAGACCTGTGCAGTCATTATTAGGTCTTGGAGACAGCTTTAGAATGAAACTGCTTTCTTTTACCAAAGAAGCACATCATGTACATCACCTCACTGGTAAGATCAGACCATAAACTAATCTCACTGGATATTCACATCCCGACCCCACCCCATGCCCAGAAAACCACAGTGAAAAACTTCTCTAAAGCAAATTTCACACTCCTCAAAACCAAGGTGGAATCCTTCAAAGCCCCCGGGCCTGTGGATAATACGGCCCAGACCACAAAATCCTTTATAAACGCACCTTCAGGAATGCATGGATCATGCAATCCCAAATAAAACCAAGACCCAATCCTCCAAAGGCAGATATCCTGTCTGGTGGACCCCAGCCATAAACAAACTATACAATAGAAGGAGGAAGCTACTGCATGATAGAGCAAAATCCCAAAAAGGGAAGGCATCTCTGATCAGTATTAGCAAAAAACTACGGGCACTCATAAAATCGTCTTAGGCCAGCTTCGAGAGAAAAATTGCACAGGACACTAAGGATAATCACAAGGCTTTCTTTAGTTATGTTAGGAACCTGGGTGGGAATTCCCAGATATGCTCAGAATTAGTCCAAAATGACAAAAAATACACCGAACCTACAGACATTGCCAACATCCTAGCTGACAGGTTCAGCACAAACCCCCCCCCACCAAAAGGGCTAATATCTATCCCAGCAGAGTGCTACCTCCCTGACATCTCAGATGCTCACATAAGAGCTACCCTCTCCAAAGCAAGAAACACAGCATCAATGGGACCAGACGGTGTCCCGGGCTGCGTCCTACATGAACTCCAAGAAGAGCTAAACCCAAACCTAAAACTACTGTTCAGTCTCAGCCTTACTACAGGATATGTACCCAAAGAGTGGCGTACAGCAACAGTGGTCCCTCTCCACAAAGGTGGTGCCTCAACGGATCCTGGAAACTATCGCCCCATAAGTCTCACTAGCTTGGTCTGCAAATCTATGGAAAGGATCATCATGGACCTTATAAATAAAGATATTGGGGACCTGCAGACACTGGATCCTACCCAGTTTGGCTTTGTTAAGGGCAGATCCTGCCTCTTGAACCTGGTCAATTTCTTTGAAACAGTTACCAAGGCCATTGACAAGGGGAAGGTGGTCCACACAGCCTACCTGGACCTCGCAAAAGCCTTTGATACAATACCCCACTTGGGCATTATAGATAAGCTCACCAGCTTAAATATAAACCCCTATGTCACTAAATGGGTTGCAAACTGGCTCAAGGACAGAACCCACATGGTTAGAATAGCTGGAGCCATGTCAGACTCCAAACCAGTTACAAGTGGCGTCCCACACGGCTCAGTCCTGGGACCTCTCTTGTTCGGTATATATTTCTCGGAGGTACAGGCCAACATGGAAGGACTGTGGCTGACCAAGTTCGCAGATGACTGCAAACTGGGCGCCATAATATTTATTTATTTATTTATTTTACATTTGTTAACCGGGCTAGTCCAACTGGATACATGTCCATTTTCAGTGGAGGCCCGAGGAGAAAAGCTCCACTAACTACTACTTAACAAGTTAAAAATATACAAAAGTTATACAATAAAAAAACAATATCATAGGTTAATTACAGGCTATATAAGAATTTGATTTCAATGTGAGGCAGAGCAGAAATCTAGGTTAGATAAATTGCTAGGTTAAGGTATGTTATTCAAAGACATAAGTATTAAAGTCAAGAAATATGAATAAATAAAGAGGGATAGACATATGCATTAATAAGAGGGAAAGTGAAGTAAGCTAGAGAAATGATGAAGATGAGAGCAAGGCCAGGCGAGAGTAAAGGAGGGAAGCAAAGTGAGAGAGAAAGGTTACCCAGGGTTGTTGCAGGAACATAGCCAGTGGTTGTTTAGGTAGAGTTTTAGATTGGATTTAAATAGTGGAATAGAAGTCAGTGTTGTGAGGTCTGGTGGGAGTTGATTCCATATTTTGCCAATTGAGTTGGAAAATATGGAGTCTCCTGCTACATTGTTTGATTTAGAAGTTTTTATCAGTGTTTTGTTGAAGGAACGGAGATGCCTCATATTGTGATAGGGCGTTATGAGTGTAGAGAGCATTGGCATGTTTTCAGGGTGATAAAGGACTTTATGTGCAATAGTGAGTTGATAGTATTGTATGAGGTGGGGTAATTCCAGCCACCCTAGTTTTAAAAGATTCAAACAGTGGTGAGTTCTATATGGAGAGGCGGTGGCAAATCTGGCTATGTTGTTGTATGACATAGCTAGTTTATTGAGGTTGTACTTAGAAAGGTTAGTGTATATAGAAGAAGCATATAATAGGGTAGAGATTAAGTGGGTTCTAGCTATTATAGTTCTAGCTTCAGGTGTTAAGAAAGATTTGATTCTATATAGAGATCCAAGTTTCCTGTTAGTTGTTTTTATGGTGGAGTTGATATGAAAGTCAAATTTTAGTTGGTTGTCGATAGTAATACCCAATAGTTTAGTTGTTTGGTCTGGAGCAATAAGTGTGCCATTATTAGATGTGAGTGTGAAGTTAATAGGGAGAGATAGGTGAGTGGGTGGAAAGATCAGAAGTTTGGTTTTCTTGGGGTTCAGGAGGAGACAGTGGTTGGAGAACCATTGTTCGATGGTGGCGAAGGTGTTTTGTATTAGCAAGTGAAGTTCAGTCTGGGTTGTGGCGGAGCAAATGATGGTTGTGTCATCAACATATTGAATACAAGTAGATAGAGGAGTGGCTAGATGCAGATCATTTATAAAAATGGAAAACAGGAGATGTCCTAGGATGGACCCTTGAAGGACTCCTATGGAGGTGGGGAGAAGATCAGAGAGATGGTTATCCCAGAGAACTGCCTGTTTGCGATTTTCAAGATAGGATGAAAACCAGCTTAAGGCTTGGTTGTCAAGAGAGAGGGACTTTAAGCGGTGTAGGAGAAGTTGATGATTAACCATATCAAAGGCTTTTGACAGGTCTACAAAGAATGCAGAGGAAGGAGTGTTCTTGTTGCGATTTATGTTGATAGAGTCGATGAAGGATAGTAGGGCGGTAGTTGTACTATGGAATGGGCGAAACCCATGTTGGCAGCTAGCTAGGAGATTGTTGCATAACAGGTTATTAAGTAACTGTTTGTGTATACATTTCTCCATTATTTTTGCAAGAGGAGATAGTAGCGCTATAGGGCGGAAGTTAGAATACTCCAAAGAGTCACCTCCTTTGAAGAGTGGGATAATGTGTGAGATTTTCCAGGCTGAAGGGATAGTGTATTCTTTTATAGTCCTATTAATTAATATTGAGATGGGGTAGGCTATTGCTTTGGCACCTAGTTGGAGATATTCTGCAGGTAATTTGTCGGCTGAAGGGGTTGTTGGCTTGAGTTTTTGAAGTAGGGACAAAATGTAGGAGGTAGGTATGGGTTGGATGTGAAATGGGGGGGGAGTAGAGCTAGGGATAGATAGTTTAGAGGTATCAGGGCTTTGTTGTTTGCTAGCTTTTGAATGGCTGAAGTAAAGAAGGTGTTAAAGGCATTAGCTATTTCTGTGGGGGAGTTGGTGTTGGAGCCTGATGGATTTGGAGTGGCAGCTTTGCCAGGGGATAAGAGAGTATTAATAGCGTTCCAAAATTTATGTGGTTGGTGGGGGGAAGATTGTTGTAATTGAGTGTAGTAGTTTTTTTTATCATGAAGTATGGCTTGTTTTGTCATATTTCTTTTTGTTTAAAAGAGAGATGATCAGTTATATTTTAGTGGTTAGCCATTTTTCCAAGCTTTATTTCTATTAAGAATTAGTTGCCTAGTTTTGTTAGAGAGCCATTGTGCTGTTTTAGCTTTCATACGAATGGAGCAAGGAGCATGATGTTCAAGGATGGTGAGAAAGGTATTATTGAAGTGATTAACAGCTTCATCTATTGGGAGGGATTTGAGAGGTGACCAGTTAACTTGCATGAGTTCATTGTGAAACAGAGTAGGGTCAAAATTCTTTTTGCAACGGGTTATACGAACTTGAGTTGGGATAGATAAACTGGTTTTATGCCTGATGATATAGGTTAGGGAGTGATCACTGAGGTCATCTGGGAGAGTACCTGTTGTATATTTTAGTTGGGGACTATTTGTTAAGATTCAATCAAGTACAGCTTCTTTGTTACTACGTTTGTTTGTTCTTGTAGGGATGTTTATGTGTTGAGTGAAGCCATGCAGATTAATAAAAGTAGGTGGATTAGTATGTTCACATAAGTTCCAATCGATATTTAGGTCTCCGAAGAGTATTGTTTCTTGGTGGAGATTCAGAGAAAGCCAGTTTAGTAGGTCTTCTAATATTGTCATGTTATTGCCTGGGGGAATATAGGTACAGATAATATTTATAGTTTTGTGAGGATTGATTTGAAGTTTTGAGATAATTAATTCTGCATGTGTGTCAGTTAAAAGGGTATGATTTGTTATGCTTAATTGTAGGCCTGTTTTATAGAGTATAGCTACTCTGCCACCTTTTTTGTTTAAGCGGTCTTGTCTCAGGATGTTATATCCAGGGGGAATAATTTCATTGTCTTTTATTGTTGGTTTGAGAAATGTTTCAGTTAGACAGAGAATGTCGAACTGTTGGACTTCTTGTAGAGCATGAATATGTGATATTTTGTTGCAGATGCTACGTATATTAAGTTGGGCTATAGAGAGTGATTTAGGAGGTTTGGTAGGTGGAGTTAGCTTTGGATTAACTAGTTGGCAGTTGGTTGATAATGGAGATAGGTCAGGGCCTGGGTTGGGGTGTATGTCTCCATGTATCAGTGAGCTAATTAATAAAAGGTTATAGAATTGTGATGGTTTGCACTGGTAAATATCACGTTTTTTGGGGTTATGAATACAGTATTTGGTGTGAGAAAGACGGTGGTATTTAGGTAGTAGATAAGAGGTTTTATAGATGATATTAAGATTGTTAATGAAAGTAGGTGGGGGAGTAGTTTGGGTATATTTGCGTGGGATAGTGAAAGTTGTGGCTAAGCTGTGTTCATAGGAGGTTAAGAGATAGGTGGTTGTCAGGGTAGTTATGAGAAGTAGTAGTAGGGTGGGGTGGTATTGGATAGGCATATTAAGTTGGTTCTAAGTGAGTGATGTAACAGGATGTGGTCAGACAAGTAGTTAGGAAGAGAAGGGAGGGGATTAAGTATGGAGGGGGTGGGGACAGGAAGTTGTTGTGAGTGGTAGTGAGAGATGGGGGGAGTGTCTAGTTAGAGATAAATGTAGAGGTCCCAGGGCCGGGTGGGATTTGGGGGCAGGGAGGGGAGCGAGCCCGAAGGGCGAACGGAGCGGGTAGACACAAAGGAGTTGTAGTGCACAGGAAAAACAATCAGGAAAGAAGGAGAACCAGTAGGTAAGGTTGTGCAGGTAAGAAAGAAGCAATTCAGTGGGAATATATCTAGGGGTGAGTGTACAGATGTTTAGTAGCAAAGAAGGGTAAGAAGGGAGATTTGTCAGGGGCCAGGGGGAGAAAGAAGAGTGGTTGTGGGCTAGGAGTTCCAGGTACAAGAAGAGAGGTATTGGAGAGTTACAGAGCAAGTGAAAAGGGAGCCAACAGAAAGTTGGAGGATGCCACCTAGTGGCCAGTAGGTAAATTCACAGTTGTGCAGGTAAGGAAGGAGAGAAAGGAGGAAAATAGTAGGAGACAGAAATAGTGTGGTGGATACAGGACGTAAAACTAATAAAGGATGCTTTGGGCCCTTAGTAAGTAGGGGTTTTGAAAGGCCTGCAGTTAGGAAAGTTGGTATTGACTGCTGGTAGTCCTAGGCAGGTAGCTAGACCAGAATTCTAGGGTTCAAAGGTTTAGGTTAAACATATACAGGTAACATACTTTAAGTCTGGTTTAGATGTAACCCCCGATGTTTGCAATGTTGGGCTTGGTGGACACAGTATCAGGTTTTCCAGCAGGGCAGAGTCACTTGTGTAGGAGGTTTCAGATACCAGAAAGGCACTAGTGGAAATCTTAGGGAGAGAGAGGAAGATAGTAAGGCAAAACAGATAACAGCTATTGGTGAGCAGTTAGAGACCTAGCAAATTAGTGTCAATCAAATGAATACTGTACACATTTGTATCTATCCTGTTAATCTAACTAGAAAATCCAACAATAAATAGACATAGTATAATTAAAAGCATACAATTTGTTTGATTAAATTCAGGCAAAAAACAGTAAACTGGATTAAATGCAGTGAAAATATCATTCAAGGTAAAACATGTCGCTACTAGTAAAAAGAAAAAAATGAAGAGCAAGCATGTAGTTCAAATGGGAGAATAAATACGTAGTTCTAGTGGGTAAATATATGGAGAGAGGCTGGTTAGGTAGATAAGCTATGACGCTGGAGGTAATAACATGTGGAAGAAGCAGTGCCTTAAAATAGATAACACTAGAGGTAGCGACGCTATCCCTACTAGCGGGTAAGGCAGGAACTATGATTTACAACTGTTTCCACAAACACTACAAAATAGTAGGGTCCGCGTCTGCCGGTCCCTACAATAAATAGCGAGAACAAAGCTCACGCAGTTCAGGCATGTAGGTGTACTGATGTGCGCCGGTGTAGCGGTAAGCTTTAGGATTACCCTAGCGCTGCTTCAAGAGATTTAGTTAGCATAAGATAGTCTAAGAGGGATCTCGTAAGGTAAGAGTACGTAGAGGGACTAGTCAGAGGGGTTACTATAAGTAAATAATATGTAAAGGGACACAATAATTCAGGCGACATCCACATAGAAGTGATGCCTAAGCAAGCTACCATACATAGTATAGGTACAGAGTATCTACGATCAGTTCAGAGTATCTACGCTGTCCCTATTAGCGGGTAAGGCAGGAGGGTGTTGACTATGATGATGGCAGTAACTATGTGAAAAAAAGGCGCCAAAAGCAGGAAGGGAGTCAAGTTTGTATGTTATGGGAGCGTACTACTTATAGACATACTACGCTGAGGTCTATTTGTAATGCGCGCAAAGGAGACAAAATCTACGGGGGGCCTATATTTAAAAAAATCTTAGCGTTGGCAGATAACTAAGCATTTAGCATTTATTATAATAGACTCTCCAGCCGACACAAGCATCCTCCAAAAGGGCCTCATAGAAACAGACATCTGGTGCCAGAACCATGGCCTCAAGCTAAACGCCAAAAAGTGTATAGTCGTCCCCTTTGGCAAAAACAATGTGCCCACAAATTACCACATAGGTGGTAATCCATTAAGTACAGAAGAAGTAATTAGGGACCTGGGGACCCAAGTTGATAGCAATCTCTCATTTGACAACCACGTGGCCAAAGTGTTTAGAAAAACATTTTATATAGCCCACCTAATCATGAAGGGATTCACATCTAGATCAGGGGAGGTCATCGTGCCTCTTTACTCATCCCTCATCAGGCCCATAATGTACAATGCCCTTTTGGGATGTACCTTACCAGACACCTGCAGCAACTGGAAAGACCCCAAAAGTACCTCGCCAAGAGGATCAAGGGCTCAAACAGATGCCGTATGCT
Source organism: Protopterus annectens (assembly GCF_019279795.1). NCBI lineage: Eukaryota > Metazoa > Chordata > Ceratodontiformes > Protopteridae > Protopterus > Protopterus annectens. The sequence continues at coordinate 22,945 of NW_025048925.1, read as the reverse complement.
GCCGGTTAAAGAAACTCCAGCTCTACTCAGTGGCATACCGTGTGCTCAGGGGTGATCTGTGCCTGGCGTATAAAGCCATGTCCACCCCGAATTAATGGACATGCTGCACCTCAGAAAATCCAAATCCCATCGAGCTACGCGCTCGAGGGACTTGAACCTCAGCACTGAAATAAATAGGACATGCTGGAGGGACAGATTCATAACCCAGAGGCTCCCTTCACTCTGGAATAAAATCCCAGTCCAGGTTAGGCAGAGTCCCTCATTGACTCTCTTCAAGATGAATCTTGATGAGTGGATGGGAGATCGTAGGTTTACCCCGGGTATCACTTCTGTGTCACTGTTAGACAGAGGCACAGTATACTAACTGAAAAGGGCATAGCAAAATTAATTTAATATGGGTGGTGAAAGCCATACACACTCTGGCTAGGCTTATAAATGCCCTAGGGCAGATAGCCTAGTATGAACCTATGAACCTATGAACCTATGTAAGCAGATATCCCAGTTCCAACTTTACTGATGCTATTTTCTCAGAGTATGCCGATGTGTTTGACAACAAGTTAGGCAAACTTCCAGTTGTATATTCCATGAAAGTAGACACAGAGGTCAGTCCAGTGGTCAGACCAGCGAGGAGAGTTCCAATAGCTATGCAGGACAAAGTCAAAGTCCAGTTAGACAAGATGGTGCAGCAAAGTGTGATTTGTCCAGTCACAGAACCAACTGAGTGGTTGCCTTCTATGGTAGCTGCTCGTAAGAAAAATTCAGATGAAATCAGAATATGCATTGACCCAATAGACTTGAACAAGGCATTAAAGAGACCTCATCATCCTATGCGTACAGTCAAGGAGATTGCTGCCTTGCTGCCTTCATGCCAAATGCCACAGTTTTTTCTGTCTTAGATGCAAAGAGTTCATTTTGGCAAGTGATGCTTGATCGCAAATCTTCACTACTGACAATTTGGTAGATACAGATTCCTCAGGATGCCTTTTGGAACAAATTCTGCCATGAAGTCCTACAGCATGCAATGGAGAAAATGTTTTTCAGGCTACCAGTGTGCAATAATAGTTGATGATTTACTGGTTGGAGGCAATGGTGAAGCAAGCATGATAGAAACCTCAGGAAAGTTCTGGACAGACAGTGTGAAGTGAACTTGAAGCTTATTCCTCTGAAATGTAAGTTCAGGCTACCAGAAGTTACTTATGTAGGTCATTTATTTACAAGTACAGGCTTATGACCAGACCCTTCTAAACAAGGAGCCATTCTTGAGATGCCAGCTCCAGATAATGTGCAAGACTTGCAGCATTTTCTTGGTATGGTTAACTATTTGGGCAAATTTATCCCTGACTTTAGTGAGTTATCAGCACCTTTAAGAGCACTGACATGCAAAAATATTGCTTGATCGTCAGTATAACAACACCAGAGGGCATTTGATAACCTCAAACAGCAAATTGCCAACCCACCTACATTGAGATACTATGGTGTTCACAAACCAGTAGTTCTTTCCTGTGATGCTTCAAAGTTTGTACTTGGTACAGTTATTCTTCAAGAAGACAGACCTATTGCCTATGCATCTAGAACTCTTACCCAAACTGAAATACAATATGCTCAAATTGAGAACGAACTTTTAGCAATTGTGTTAGCATGTTCGAAGTTCCATGACTATATTTATGGCCGAGCTATCCAGACTGAGATTAATCATCAACCTCTAGTCACTATTTTAAAGAAGCCTATGCATACAGCTCCAGCAAGACTACAAAGAATGATTTTTAGATTACAGAATTATAATTTCAAAATGGTCTATATAAAAGGGAAATTTCTTTATCTGTCTGATACCTTATCCAGATCACCCAGAAATACAACAGAACAGTTTGACGCAGAGAATTTTGACTTTGATGTCATGGAAGTGCATAATTTTTCTACTATGAGACTTAGGTTCATAGGTTCATAGGTTCATACTAGGCTATCTGCCCGAGGGCATTTACAAGCCTAGCCCATAGTTTTGTGGCTTACGCCACCCCTTTAGTATGGGGAACTATACCCATTATTTTGCTGTGCCTCTGTCGAGCAGTGACACTGAGGTAATCCCTGGTGTATATCTGCGATCTCCCATCCATTGGTCAAGATTTCTCTTGAACAAGGCCAGCGAGGTGCTCTGCCTCACATATACCGGGATTTTATTCCACAGCATAGGGAGTCTTTGGGTGATGAATCTATCCCTCCAGCACGTCCTATTAATAGCGTGTCGAGGTTTAAGTCTCCGCCCTTGTGGCTCTGATGGATCTAGATTTTTGAGGTGAAGCATATTCATCAAATCTGGGTTTGACATGGCCTTGTATGTTAGGCAAAGGTCACCTCTGAGCAATGGTAGCGACTGAATAGAGCTGGAGTTCTTTCAGTCGGGCAGCATAGGACAGATGTTTGAGACCCTTTATCCTTTTGGTGAGGAACTTTTGTGGCCTCTCCAGCTGCTGCAAGTGTCGGGTCAGATACATTCGAATGGGGCATTGTACTCAATCATTGGTCTGATGAGTGATGAGTATAGGGAGACTATGACCTCCTTGATCTAGATGAGAATCCCTTCATGATAAGGTGGGCAATGTAGAAGGTCTTCCTAACTACTTTAGCTACATGGGTGTCGAATGACAGACTACTATCAACCTGGGTCCCCAGGTCCCTGATAATTTCTTCTGTGCTCAGTGGATTGCCACCTATTTGGTAGCTAGGGGTAACCTTGTTTTTCCCGAAGGGTATGACTATGCATTTTTTGGCATTTAACTTTAGGCCATGGCTCTGGCACCAGTTATCCATTTCTGTGAGACCCTTCTGAAGGATATCTGTGTCAGATGTGTTTTCTACTATGGCGCCCAGTTTGCAGTCATCTGCAAACTTTGTCAGCCATAACCCTCCTTGATGAGCTAAGAGACCATACAAAGACTAACCCAGTTTTGAACAAGCTCAACCAATGTAGGATGGCCGTCAAAGCAATCTTGTGTACCGCCAGAAGTACAAGCTTATTTTCCATACAGAGATGAGATGCTAATACAAGATGGTATCATTTTCAAAGGTCCAAAAGTTGTTGTTCCTGCTTCCTTACAACATGAATATATTCAGATTTTGCATCGTGGCCACCCAAGTTCCAATTCTACCAAAAGAAGGGCGAGAGGACTAGTATTTTGGCCTACTCTATCCAAACATTGATAAAATACTTTCTTCTTGTTCAGTATGCAACAGTACTAAGTCACATTTGCAAAAAGAGCCACTTCAGCTAAGCCAAATTCCTGAACTACCTTGGTCAACAGTAGCAACTGACATATTTGAGTGGAACAATCAACATTACTTAGAGTTGGCAGACTCTTATTCAAACTGGTTTAAGACTTATTTGCTACCTAACATAACATCCAGTGCTATTATTTCTAAGATCAAACATCATTTTTCAGTCCACAGTAGACCACATAGTTATTTCTATCAATGGTACCCAGTTTACCATTCAATTGTTTCATAGATTTGCAAAAGAGTGGGACTTTATCCATGTTACTGGTAGTCCTGAATACCCACAGTTAAACGGCCTGGCTGAATGTGCAGTACAAAGTGCAAAGCAATTATTAGAGAGGTCAAAGCTTGACAATACTGATATCTTCTTGAATTTACTTAATCTCAGAAATATACCCCATGACAACTTACTTGGCTTGCCTGCTCAGAGACTTCTATCTAGGCTAGGCAAACCAAAACAACCTTGCCTATCAGTTCTAGTTTGTTGGTGCCTAATGCTAAGAACAACAAAGCAATCAAAGTCCAACTTCTTAAAAAGCATACCTTTCAGAAGTCCAGCTATGATAAAACAAGCAGATTTCTTTGTCTGTTAAAAGAAGGAGAGACAGTGAGGATGTAAATGGCAAAAGGCTTTGATCGAATTGGCGAAATGAGAGGAACATATGCCAAGCCAAGAGCCTACTTAGTGGAATCTGAGGCTATAGAATACAGGAGAAACTGCAGGCATCTTCTTCCTCTATCAGAAATGATATTGCAGCATTGTACCTGTGATATAGACTCAAGATCTCAGAGCAACTCTAACAATGTTCACACCAAAGAACATGCCTCAGTATCCATTCCCTTTCCTGATGATGTCCCAGATGTTCCCAAAGTTGAACATTCCTTGAAGACAGTCCCTGTTGCTAGACCTAATTCTGACTTTTATGTTATATGATCAGGTCATATTTCTAGACCTAGTGTAAAACACAGCAACCTAGACATGACTGTTTTATATGTGTCTAATTTTGTATGACTGCATGTCAAATAATTAGTTCTATATTACTGCATGTCTAAAGATCATTTATGTAAATTGCATGTCATTAAATATTATAGCAACAACCCACGCCTGGGTGTGGGTAATGCTGCATTTAGCCACGGTTGGTGTGGTTTGGTCACGAGGGTGAAGCCCAAGTGGCCAAACAAAGACAACCGTGGGTAAATCCAGCATTACCCACACCCAGAAGTGGGTTATTACTATTATACAATGACATTATTTAAGAAAAAAAATAATTACTTTTCTTAAATAATGGCATTGTATAATGCCTCCTTGCTGCCCTTCTGCAGCTGTCAGGTATTCTGCGACAGTTCTAATGTACTGCGCATGCGTATGCTTACGCAGTACATCAGAGCTGTGGGCAAAAGCAACGGAGAAAGCAAGATCTCCATTGCTTTTTATAAACTGTGTCACTATGTTAAAGGAGTTTAGCATAGCGAGACAGCTTTAAAAAAAACAACGAAGAAAGCAAGATCGCCGTTGCTTTTTACAAAGTGTCTTGCTATGTTAAAGGAGTTTGACATAGCGAGACAGCTTTAAAAAAGCAACAGAGAATCTCTGTTGCTTTTTCTAATGCTGTCTCACTATGTTAAACTCCTTTAACATAGCAAGACATTGTCAAAACAGCAATGGAGATCTTGCGTTCTCCATTGTTGTAAAAAAAGAGTTATACTAATGGAAAAAGTCTGGGCGACCAGACCTTTTTCCATTACTATAACTCTGATTTACAACGTGCACGCTGACCAATCAGCATGCATGTTTTGGAATATAATGGGGGGGTCGTTGTATAATGTCATATAGTACACGATTCATTTCTCAAAGAGAGAGGATGTAGAACAGAGCATGTGCATGTACCTTTAAGAAGCATTTCCAGATTTAAGCACGTGCATATAAATAGCGAGCATGTGCAGGCAGCAGTGCCATTTTGAGAGAACAGCCAGAGTGCTAACATGTATGAGTGTGGTAGACAGTATGTTTATAAGTTTATTTAAGTTTAAGTTTCAAAGCCTCATTAATGTGTTTGTATGTAATAAAGCTACTTGAACTGAACCCACAACCACTTGTCTGTTTTATCCTGATCGGATGAGCGACACCCAGGAGGTTTTATTTTCCTCTCCTGTATTTCATGCAAGAAATATATGAATTCCTCTAGGTCATCAGCAGTTTACTTTGATGGTCTATACACTCTAACAATTGTTATATGTTCCAGGGTTGTTATATGTTCCAGGTTTGTCTTTATTGTCACAGTTACACAATCTGTAGTATTGGTGTTATCATTAAACATGTAATAATCAGTTTACTATTGGCATTTCGAATCCGCTTCGGTCGACCATTTAAAATGTCGACTCTAAATGTGGAATTTAGAATGCTGAAAAGTAAACCAAAGTGATAAATGAATACATCAAGAACCACAGTTCGATGTATTTCACATAGCAGGAGGAGACGTCACTTGCCTCCTGCTATGCACATTAGCATGCTGTTAAACTGTGCTGTCAATGGTACATTCATTCTACTGTTTTGCAGGGAGGCTATACCCCCCTGCACCCCCACACCACATTAAAAATACCAACTCTGAGATAGTACTTCAGTGAGGAAATGGGCTAATTCCCTCTTCCTCACTGAACCACTATCCCCAGGCACAATGTAAAACCCAAATGCTCGAATTACACCACCTACTCACTGTAGTGTAGTCAATTGATTTGTTTTCGACATTCTGCCCACTTGAAAACTACAAGTTAAGCATGTGCCAGTCGACTCATGCAGCTTCAAGGTTTTCAGTTTAAACTGTGATAATCACAGGTCTCATAACTATCTTTAATCCTTCTCATAACACCTCTGTCTGATTTTTTTGTTAGAATGTCTGTTGCAGTAAAATCATTTATACCCTGACAGAACTGGTTTCCAGTCATTGTTCTTTAACCATGTTTCACAACAATAACAACATCAAACTTGTGGAAATGTAGCAAATTTTGCAAAATAAAAAAAAAACTTTGTTATTAATGCTCCTAGCATTAACAACCATCAGAGATGCATCAAAAGTTGTTATCTGTGAATTAAGTTTTCAACCTGGTAAAAATCCTGCCTAGTGTTTGTCAAATATTGCAAAATATCTGCTGCAAAAATTCTCTTTCCAGATCTTGACAAATGCATGCCATCATGTCTGAACACTTATATGCCCAGAACTAGGCGTGGATGCTCTACACATTTCCATTTTTTAAAACAGGACATTTTTTCCATGTAGGTGTTTATCCAAAAAATCTTTTCATTCACAGTGACCTGACTGTCCTTTCTATAGGTGGTTTGTGAAAAATATGTCCTAACACCAGTACACACTATAATATCTAAGAGGGCAGTAAATTCCCTACTAACAGTCAGATAGTCCTTGTGAATGCGATTATTTATACCAACATGAATAAAAACAGATTCATACTTCCTTACATTAAGGCTTGTCTAACCTCTTCTATTTTTGCTCCTGGCGAGCATAACACTATCTGATGTTCATTATCTTCTCTGTAGATGTAAGTATCAGTTCTACTAATAAATGAATTTCCAATTACAAGAATATCTTTTCTGACCAGATCTGCAAAACAATGATCTTCATTACGATTAGTCTTATTAATCCCACTTTTTTCATTTTGTATTAAATTTACTAGCATACATTTCTCATCCATCTGGCTTTGTGCATCCACAACTTGAGCCATATAATCAACATCTGTCTTTCTCCTCTTTTTTCTTACAGTAATGTTCTTCAATCCTTCTGTGTTCAGTTTTGATGTCTTCCTTTTCATCTGACTCTTGCCTCTTTTTCTCTACCTTCTCTTCTGGGAAATTATGCCTTTTTCTGTAGATTGAAGGTTTTCTGACAGAAAAATGTTATTATTTCCTGTAAATGGTGTGTTACATAAGGAAGCAGTGTCCTTTTTAGTACATATTATCTTTTCTTTACAGACATTTATCAGTGTCTTTTTGTTCCATGCTATTTGTTGTGAACTTCTTCCTTCCTTTCTTTTTTGTTTCTTTCTAAACACTCTGAATCCTCAGATTGCTGAATACTTGTATCCAGAATTCCACCGTTGTCAGGAGCATTGTCTTGTTTCATAGGGCTGAATAATCTTTCCAGTCAATAGACACATCATTTTCTGAATGTGTTCTATTTGCTCCTTGCCTAAAATGATTTATCTCGCCAGTTCAGTCATTAATATATTTAACAGTTCTCCAAGCCGTGCCGACTGCACAAGTACAATCATCATCAATGTCAAGATTTACTTCTAACAATGGTAAGCAAATCATCCAACTTTTGACATGAGGAACACAGATCACCAGTATTATCAGTTCCCTTTAAATATGCATAGCGTGCAAATCATTAACGGCCTACTCATTTCATGAATCCATATCCAGCTTCAAACAAATAAACAATTATAAAAGAAAAGACTAATCAAAATCAGTAACCACCGAACTCAAAGAGAACTTAACTTTTATGAGAAAATCACACATGGTATACAAGTAAATACTAAAGTAAGTACAGTAAAGTTCTGAAAGTCAGAGAAAAGCTGTAATTCCTGTACATGCAGTAGCTTCTGTTCACTGTCTCTCGCAGTCATGCTTCTTTTTAACAGTAAAGGTCAGAAGTCACAAACCAAGGTAGGATTGTTTAGATTAACTTTGGATTGTCCTCTCTGCAGTTTGTGTGAATTTATAGCTGACTAGGCCCCTTGGGATTGCTACAGCTTACTTGTCTAAAACCAGTCCCTTTCTAACAATCAACAGTGAAAATGAAAGGTAAAACAACAATATCTAAATCAAAGTAAATTTTGTCTACAAGCTATCCTTCCTTCCTACAAACAGTGAAGGACAGTGAAAAAATAAAATACAAATTCAAATAAGACTTCTCTTACAAAAAAAAAACGCGCTTGTTTCTTGCCTTTCCTGTAACTAGTCTAGTCCAAATACAGATTTGCTATATCCAGGACTATTTGTAAGCTTCTGAGCCGCCCAAGCTTGTCTGAGAATGAGGGAAGCCTGCTAGCTTATCAGTGGCAGTGGTAAGCACTAGGTAACCTATCTGCCACATAAGGAGTGGTTCAGAAATTGTAGTTATTGGCCATTTGGGCAGTTTTTCCATCTCTCTCAGCCTCCTGATTTAAAAGCCCGCATTTGCACTTGTTTCTCCCCCTTCCTGTAACGAGTCTAGTCGAGATACAGATTTGCTGTATCGAGGACTGTTTGTAAGCTCCTGAGCCCCCCAAGCCTTTCTGCATTGAAGGGAAGCCTTCAACTTATCAGTGGGAGTGGTAAGCACTAGGTAACCACATAAGGAGTGGTTCTGGACCAGAAATTGTAGTTATTGGCCATTTGGGCAATTTTTCCATCTCTTTCAACTTTCTGATTTAAAAGCTCACATTTGCACTTGTTTCTTTCCTGTAACTAGTCTAGTTCAGATACAGATTCTTAGTTTTAGCACTTGAATTTGCTTATTCATGCTCAGCACCTGTTCAGAACTGGTTGTAAGCACCAAATAAGCTACAAATTACTACAGCACTTAACCTTCCTCATTACCTAATGGAAAACAGTTTTTGTACTTACTTTCCTTACTTGCTTAGAGAAAAACAGCTCCTGTACTCACTTTCCTCACTTGTCTAGAGTAAAATTGTTTTTTTTTCAGGCATGTCTAAGAGTCAGCTCCCAGTGTTTTCCCCTGTCTATCTGATGAATCTGGTCATCTTGGGGCAAAATAGCAATTGCCTAATATACACAGACAACCCTCTCCTCCTACCACCCAACATTACAACCTGTGAGAGATGTACTTATCTAGCCAAACTGGAGGTAAATCTCTCTCCAACCAAGACTGAACTTTGCAGTCAAGAGGAGAAGGTAAACACTTGCACCACACCACACTCATCACATAGTCCAACTAAACCTACACCATCAAAATCTACACATAGAAACACACAAACATTCACAGAGGCTCTCAATAATAATCTACTCAAGCAACAGAGACCTCCAAAGCAAAAACACATGCAACCTCCACCCCCCAACACAACCCAAATGACACATAGTAGACTCAGTGTGCCACTCAACCACAGCCTGTAAGGCAAAACAACATACCCAACACACTAGTCATAGGTAATTGTATAATCAGGCACACTGATGTCCCACTCACCAGGCTAAGCAAGGAGAAGGTTACTGTCAGCTGCTTTTCGGGTGCCAGGATCCGCCGCATAACCCACGCAGTCAGGTCACTCCACAACAAGTACAAATATGACTCTGTCATTGTCCATGTTGGTGTGGATGACCTGAGACATACCTCCCTGGACTATATGAAAAGAGACATGGAAGAGCTCTCCGATCTTGTAGCCCAGGCAGGTATGACCCTAGACCTGAGTAGCATCCTGCCATTGCCCAGAATGATACCGCAGTACAAGGACAAAATGATTGACTTCAACAATTGGCTAAGCTTCTGGTGTCATTCAAAAGGGATCCAGTATCTGCCTGGGACGACATGGTCAACAGACCATGATGCTTTTCCAGAGATGGCCTGCACCTATCACCCCTGGGATTCCAGATACTGCCGCCCCTATAGTGCCTTTTTTAGGCAAGGTTCAAATGACAAATTCTCCACCATAACAGGAACAGACAACCAAAAACTGAGGGTAATGCTACTCAGTGCTAGAAGTCTAAATCTCAAAATGCACTTACTCGAGGCACTCCTTAGAATGAAGAACATCGATATCTGTGCAATGACTGAGACCTGGTTCAAGGCTCCAGACAGCACCCCTGCATTACCAGGCTATAACTCATAGAACACTTTTCGGCCACCTAACCTGGACTGGAAAACCAAAGGCAGAGGTGTGTCCAAATTCATTAAGGATATCCACACCTCCAGGCTAGTTGCTCAGCATAATGCATCTGAGGTTATTCAAGTGCAACTAACTCTGGGCAAAACTGCAATCCAAATTGTAGCTTGCTACAGATCCCCCACCATGCCCCAAGATTCCCACTCCTCTTTTTTTGATATACTGGAAAATATTACGGTTCAACCAAACACCCTAACAATGGAGGATTTCAACTACCCCACCATTAATTGGGAGAACTACTCATATACCATATACTACTCATATACCAACTCCTTTGCTCAACGCTCTCTGGAATTCCTAAATTCCAATGCCCTGGATCAACTTATCCAAGCCCCCACCAGGAGCAACAATATCCTAGACCTAGTCATTACCAACATGAGTGACTGGTGTTCCACATCTGATGTCAACTCCTCATTGGTCAGATCCGACCATAAGCTAATCACCCTAGATATCCACATCCCGCCCACCCCCCATTAAGGAAACCAGATTAAAAAATTTCTCCAAAGCCAACTTCATGCTTCTTGAGACAGAAGTGGCTAACTTAATGATGCCCATGCAGATGGACAATACAGTTATGACTGCTGAATCTTACACAAATGCACTCTACAAGCACTTACATGAGTGCATGGATTATGCAATCCCAAACAGAACGAAGATGCTGTCCTCCAAAAAAGGAAGCCAATCTGGTGGTCCCCTGCCATAAACAAACTCTACGGTAGAAGGAAGAAACTGTTGCAAAAGAGAGTAAAATCCCATGAGTGGAGGAGCTCCCTGGTCAGCCTCAGTAAGAAGCTGAGATCCCTTATAAGATCCTCCAAAGCTAGCTATGAAAACAAAATTACCACTGATTCTAGGGACAACCACAAAGCATTCTATAGCTATGTCAAGAATTTCAGTAGCAACACCCAGATCTGCTCAGAGTTACAGCACAACAGCATGAAAATTACAGAGCCAACTGATATTGCCAACATCCTGGCAGATAGGTTCATTGCTAACTTTATCACCCCTCTCAACCCCTAAAGTGCCCATATCTATACAGGAAGAATGCAAAGTCCCTGTAATCACAACTATGCAGGTAAAATCTGCACTCTCTAAAGCCAAAAACACAGCATCCATGGGACCGGACAACATCCCAGACTGCGTTTTACATGAACTTCAGAACAAACTGGCTCCCTAATTAAGCAACATGTTCAATCATAGCCTCATGTCAGGCTTTGTGCTCACTGAATGGCGCACAGCAACAATTATCCCACTCCACAAAAGGGGGATCCACCACTGATCCCAGAAACTATCGCCCTATTAACCTGACAGGCCTGGTCTGTAAGGCCATGGAACATATCATCATGGAACTCATAAACAAAGACATTGGTAACCTCCAAACTCTGGACCCCACCCAATTCGGATTTATGAAAGGCAGATCATGCCTCCTGAACCTGATCAACATCTTTGAGGCAGTCACCAAAGCTGTAGACGAGGGTAAGGTGGTTCACAAAGCCCAGCCTATCTTGAACTCACCAAGGCTTTCGACACCATCCCCCATTCTGGAATTATAGCTAAACTCACTAAACTAAGTATAAATCCATACTTCACAAGATGGGTTGCCAACTGGCTCACTGACAGAACCCACACTGTAAAAGTTGCATACTCCAAACCAGTGACAAGTGGAGTACCACAGAGTTTTGTCCTGGGACCTCTCCTGTTTGGTATCTACTTCTCTGAAGTACAGGCTAACACAGAAGGCTTTTGGCTAATGAAGTTCACAGATGACTGCAAACTAGGAGTCATAGTCGAGTCCCCAAATGATGTGGACATTCTACAAAAGGGCCTCACTGAGATAGATGCCTGGTGTCAGAGCCATGGCCTCAAGCTCAGTGCCAAAAAGTGCATTGTCATCCCCTTTGGTAAAAACTCTGTGTCCATGATCTGCCACATAGGTGGCAGTCTACGTAACACTGAATGTGTGATAAGAGACCTTGGGTCCCAGGTGGACAGTAGTCTCTTCTTTGATAACCACATCGCCACAGTAGTCAGGAAATCCTTTTACATGGCACACCTCTTCACCAAAGGGTTCTAATCCAGGAAAAAAGAGGTCATTGTTCCCCTCTACTCGACACTCATTTGACCCATTATAGAGTACAACACCCCTTTTGGAATGTACCTCACAAGACATCTGCAGCAGCTGGAAAGGCCACAGCAATACCTCGCAACTCCAGCTTTACTCCATAGCATATCGTCTACTCCGAGGTGATCTCTGCCTAACATATAAAGCTATGTCAAACCCAGAGCTGTTGGACATGCTACACCTAAAGAAATCCCAATCCCTCCAAGGAACATTCTTTAGGGACCTAAACCTTGTCACTACAATAAACATGGCATGCTGGAGGGATATATTCCTGTCCCAGAAACTTCCCATACCCTGGAACAAGCTACCCATCTATGTCAAGCAGAAACACAGAATTAATCAGCTTACAAAACGCTAATTTACCACTCGCTAACTGGTGTCAGCAAAAGGAATGCAGCTCCTGTAGACACAGTATTCGCGTAAAAAAGTGTTTATTGAACAAGATGAAAAATAGGTAAGCGCTTTCACTCGTACCAAGTGAGCTTCATCAGACCAAACAGATAATGTTCAAATCCAACATTTAAATATGTAGCTTGGCGCAAAAAAATTCAAATCATAAAGCAACAGTCTATCACAAATAGATACTGTATCCTAAACAACTGCTACAATAGCTGATAAATAATATACAATGTGTAATAAGAGTAAAAACTTGTACTATAGATATAATAGAAAAACATTAAAAATAATAATAAAATTGAGTTTATCTAATAATTAGTGTTGTAAAAAGTAATAACTTTCAACATGCTATTACATGCTTCCAGATGTCAGGATCAACATTTCATTATCAAAATAGGTTTGACCGAAATAAAATCATTAATTCCTGGTGATGTCATGGCATCTGTAAATAGCTGCCACCAATATTCTTTGTAAGATAACAAGTCTTTAATGTTACCCCCCCCCTAGGATCCACTTGAATAATATCTAAGATTGCAAACTTAAATTTCCCAATAAACACAGACTGTCACGATTTACTGTTCACTTCTATTGACATAGTAGATTTGTTTTCATGCATTCCACCGAATGAAGGTTTAACAGCTTTCACGAATAGTATGAGAAAGCACACAAAAATGAGTTGGGATAGAATTTGTTTGTTGGCGGATTTAATGAGTATTGTACTTGATCATAATTACATTTTCTTCGAAGGGGAAATGTTTCGGCAAACCAAAGGTGTGGCTATGGGGCAGCTGTGCCCCATATACCTGGTGGTGTTGCTTGATTGGGAGGAGGCCACCATTTTTAATAGTACATACTCGGGGTATATCAAATACTATTCACGATACCTGGATGACATCTACATCCTATGAACGGAGACGTTGATGCATTTAAAAATTTCGTACAATATCTTAATGACAGTACTAATTATCTAAAAATCACATCGGAATATAATGGTACTGGAGTGGCATATCTGGATACATTAATTACTTTTGATGGTAACAGATTTAAATCCAGGATACATAGAAAAGCCACTTTCACGAATTCATATTTAGAATACAGTAGTAACCACCCCAGACAGCTTAAACACAATATTTTCAAAGGACAACTCATTCGTGCAATTAGGATGACATCCGATTATAAAGACATGATTGATGAAGTTCGGTTTATTACTGGTCTATTTAGAGAGAGAGAGAGAGAGGTTATGACGAAAAGATGATGTTAGATACAAGCAAATACATCATAGACGAATGGGGAAATAAGTATTCACCTCTTTTAGGACTCAACAGTGAAAATTGTACCACTGGAATAAACACTGAAGATACTAATATAATTAATAATGACAAAACTAGTATTAAATTTAATAGAGCATGTATAGTAGAATACGGTCCATATTCACAAGCAGTGAAAAATATATTGACATGCTATTGGCAAACATTTTTCACAGATCAGGATATTCTGAACACACTAGGCTCTAAACCATGTTTTGTTTACAAAATGGGTAGAAATCTGAAGAACATTTTTGAAAATGGATCTAAAATTATGAACATTAATGATCGACACACCACTAAGTGTGGTGCTTGCCGTCAATGTAAGGATATTCTAGAAGAGAGACAAATTACATTGGATAATGTCAACAAAACCTTGGTTAGATTTAAACATGGTAATTGTAGAACCAGTATGCTTATATATTTAGCCAAGTGTATGTCCTGCCCAGCTTTTTACATAGGCAGGACAGAAAGACAGTTTAAAAAGAGAATATACTCTCATGGATATAGTATAAGAACAAAAGACACCAAAAATGCCCTCTATAGGCATATTAATAGAGCGGGAGAAGATCATTACTTTAAGTTTGCAATCTTAGATGTTATTCAAGTGGATCCTAGGGGGGTGGGTAACATTAAAAACTTGTTAGCTTACAAAGAATATTGGTGGCAGCTATTTACAGATGCCATGACATCACCAGGAATTAATGATTTTATTTCGGTCAAACCTATTTTGATGATGAAATGTTGATCCTGACATCTGGAAGCATGTAATAGCATGTTGAAAGTTATTACTTTTTACAACACTAATTATTAGATAAACTCAATTTTATTATTATTTTTAATGTTTTTCTATTATATCTATAGTACAAGTTTTTACTCTTATTACACATTGTATATTATTTATCAGCTATTGTAGCAGTTGTTTAGGATACAGTATCTATTTGTGATAGACTGTTGCTTTAAGATTTGAATTTTTGGCGCCAAGCTACATATTTAAATGTTGGATTTGAACATTATCTGTTTGGTCTGATGAAGCTCGCTACAGTGAGTGAAAGCGCTTACCTATTTTTCATCTTGTTCAATAAACACTTTTTTACGCGAATACTGTGTCTACAGGAGCTGCATTCCTTTTGCTGACACCAGTTAGCAAGTGGTAAATTAGCGTTTTGTAAGCTGATTAATTCTGTGTTTCTGTTGAACAAAATGCCTTTTCAGTTGTTGACGGATGGATACCACTCAGTAGTCCTAACAGCGTTACCTCGCCCAATTATCGTAATGAGTTAGCGGACCTCAGGGCTGACCTGACTGCACTACGTGGGGAGGTATCTAAATTACTGAAGATTATCAGCAAGGATGATAGCAGTAATAAGCCTGTTATGCGTGACACAGCTAGCGGCCATAATAACATTATTGGCTGTAATTCCAGCACAAGTGAATCACGCAGAGAAACTATTGTTAACATTTCTGGAGCGGATTACAGAGTTACAACTCCCACTACTTCTTCGCCTGACATCCCGAATGGTCAGGAAGACAGGCATAAGTATGGATGTGACATCGATCTTCCTTGTTCCACTGGCAGGGTGGACAACCATAGGATGGAAATAAAAGATTTTACGTTTGGAAATTTAACTGAAGAAGCCAGAAGGGTTGGTACTATACCCAAAACCACCCACCAGTTCAGACCTATGGACAAGTTCTGGCTAAGGAACACAAATCAACAGGTACTGTAAACCATCTGACTAGCGGCACTTCTAGAGCGACGCACAACAAGAATAAGTACAATTTAAAAGATTTTTTTACCAAAGATTGCAATTTTGTTAACAATGACGATCAGCATTTTGTTAGCAATGCTGATAAACATCAAGGAACTTTAAAAGACAGTATTCATATGTTTGGAAAGAAATTAAATGTTATCAATGCAGTTAAATTAGATAACGCTTATTTAACGCATTGTATTTCTTTAAATATTGTACCAATGGGTTTGCGTTTTCACAAGGTGCCTATTGGTATAGACATGACTAATGAAGTTGAGAAGGAATTTAATGACTTGTTTGATTCTTTTGGGCTGCAGTTTATGAAACTTTTAATTAAGCATAATGACACTAAGCTATCCAAGACTATTTGTGATGTTAAAAAGCTTAATAATATTATTATCCAAGATTTAGTTTTCCCTCAATGGGAGAATTTATACTATAAGCAGTTTGAGACAGCTGAACATAGGGGTAAAAAAGCATTTGACAGGAAAAACAAAAAGCTATACAGGGACATTGACCAGTACAAAAGACATGAGATGTATAAATGGGGAAATAGGGAAAAACATAACCCCAGTTGGAGAGACAATACTAATGGATATGAAGTGCAGTTAGTCAATGAAAATGAGGGTTATGACAATGATTTTTTTCAGGTACCCATGAAGGGAAAGTTTTCCAAATGGAAACAAGGGGGCGGGTTGAAAAAGAAGCCTCAAACTTGGATGTAGGAACTTTCGATACAGATGGGACCAAGCCCACTATTCAGGAAGGGATAGTATGTGAATTTAATAACTTTAAAATTTTTAACTATAGTCACACAGAACTAGACTCAACTTATTTTAGCTTGATTTCTAAAGGTATGAAATTTATGCCTACTACCAAATTTATTTTGGTTGACTGTTTAAGCGAATTCAAACAGTACACTAGAAAGTTAAACCTGGCACTCATGTTTAAGGACAACACAGAGAATAGAGTACAACATAACAAATTGAAGAAAAAAAGTTGCTTTGTACCAGTCAACAATATACAGGTACACAATTATGAAAACAAAGTATCTAGAGAATTATACAGGTTTAATAACAAAGTTTCAAATAAGAAGATTAGGAGTAATCTTTCTGAGGATGAATTGAAATTATTGGGTGAGTTGCGGATTAATAACAACACCCGCATTATGAAACCTGACAAGGGCGGAGGAATTGTTTTGTTTGATGCCTTCACTTATAGCACTATCATGCATGACATTCTGCACAACTCAGGGAATTACACTGTAGTTTCATTAAATGAAATACATATCGCATATAGGAGAATTGACATATATTTGGAAAATTTCCTTTTGGAACAAAGAATTAGTGAAGAACTATACAAATACATGACTGTAGATTTTCCTTATATGGCTACTATAGTAGGCATTCCCAAAGTGCACAAAGACATTTACAACCCTCCATTCCGCCCGATAATTTCTGGAAGTAAATCTAAAACTTTCCCAATTGGTGTAGTTATTGATACATTTCTCAAACCAGTATACTTGGAAATTAAGCACTTAGTTAAAGATTCTTGGGAATTTCTAAAGAATTTCCCAATAAACACAGACTGTCACGATTTACTGTTCACTTCTATTGACATAGTAGATTTGTTTTCATGCATTCCGCCGAACGAAGGTTTAACAGCTTTCATGAATAGTATGAGAAAGCACACAAAAAGGAGTTGGGATAGAATTTGTTTGTTGGCGGATTTAATGAGTATTGTACTTGATCATAATTACATTTTCTTCAAAGGGGAAATGTTTCAGCAAACCAAAGGAGTGGCTATGGGGGCAGCTTGTGCCCCCATATACACTAATTTGGTGTTGCTTGATTGGTAGGAGACCATCATTTTTAATAGTACATACTCGGGGTATATCAAATACTATTCACGATACCTGGATGACATCTACATCCTATGAACGGAGATGTTGATGCATTTAAAAATTTCGTACAATATCTTAATGACAGTACTGATTATCTAAAATTCACATCGGAATATAATGGTACTGGAGTGGCATATCTGGATACATTAATTACTTTTGATGGTAACAGATTTAAATCCAGGATACATAGAAAAGCCACTTTCACGAATTCATATTTAGAATACAGTAGTAACCACCCCAGACAGCTTAAACACAATATTTTCAAAGGACAACTCATTCGTGCAATTAGGATGACATCCGATTATAAAGACATGATTGATGAAGTTCGGTTTATTACTGGTCTATTTAGAGAGAGAGAGGTTATGACGAAAAGATGATGTTAGATACAAGCAAATACATCATAGACGAATGGGGAAATAAGTATTCACCTCTTTTAGGACTCAACAGTGAAAATTGTACCACTGGAATAAACAGTGAAGATACTAATATAATTAATAATGACAAAACTAGTATTAAATTTAACAGAGCATGTATAGTAGAATACGGTCCATATTCACAAGCAGTGAAAAATATATTGACGTGCTATTGGCAAACATTTTTCACAGACCAGGATATTCTGAACACACTAGGCTCTAAACCATGTTTTGTTTACAAAATGGGTAGAAATCTGAAGAACATTTTTGAAAATGGATCTAAAATTATGAACATTAATGATCGACACACCACTAAGTGTGGTGCTTGCCATCAATGTAAGGATATTCTAGAAGAGAGACAAATTACATTGGATAATGTCAACAAAACCTTGGTTAGATTTAAACATGGTAATTGTAGAACCAGTATGCTTATATATTTAGCCAAGTGTATGTCCTGCCCAGCTTTTTACATAGGCAGGACAGAAAGACAGTTTAAAAAGAGAATATACTCTCATGGATATAGTATAAGAACAAAAGACACCAGAAATGCCCTCTACAGGCATATTAATAGAGCGGGAGAAGATCATTACTTTAAGTTTGCAATCTTAGATGTTATTCAAGTGTATCCTGGGGGGGTAACATTAAAAACTTGTTAGCTTACAAAGAATATTGGTGGCAGCTATTTACAGATGCCATGACATCACCAGGAATTAATGATTTTATTTCGGTCAAACCTATTTTGATGATGAAATGTTGATCCTGACATCTGGAAGCATGTAATAGCATGTTGAAAGTTATTACTTTTTACAACACTAATTATTAGAAAAACTCAATTTTATTATTATTTTTAATGTTTTTCTATTATATCTATAGTACAAGTTTTTACTCTTATTACACATTGTATATTATTTATCAGCTATTGTAGCAGTTGTTTAGGATACAGTATCTATTTGTGATAGACTGTTGCTTTAAGATTTGAATTTTTGGCACCAAGCTACATATTTAAATGTTGGATTTGAACATTATCTGTTTGGTCTGATGAAGCTCGCTTGGTACGAGTGAAAGCGCTTACCTATTTTTCATCTTGTTCAATAAACACTTTTGACGAATACTGTGTCTACAGGAGCTGCATTCCTTTTGCTGACACCAGTTAGCAAGTGGTAAATTAGCGTTTTGTAAGCTGATTAATTCTGTGTTTCTGTTGAACAAAACGCCTTTTCAGCTGTTGACGGATGGATACCACTCGCAGTCCTAACAGCGTTACCTCGCCCAATTATCGTAATGAGTTAGCGGACCTCAGGGCTGAACTGACTGCACTACGTGGGGAGGTATCTAAATTACTGAAGATTATCAGCAAGGATGATAGCAGTAATAAGCCTGTTATGCGTGACACAGCTAGCGGCCATAATAACATTATTGGTTGTAATTCCAGCACAAGTGAATCACGCAGAGAAACTGTTGTTAACATTTCTGGAGCGGATTACAGTGTTACAACTCCCACTACTTCTTCGCCTGACATCCCGAATGGTCAGGAAGATAGGCATAAGTATGGATGTGACATCGATCTTCCTTGTTCCACTGGCAGGGTGGACAACCATAGGATGGAAATAAAAGATTTTACGTTTGATTTTTCGTTTGGAAATTTAACTGAAGAAGCCAGAAGGGTTGGTACTATACCCAAAACCACCCAACCAGTTCGGACCTATGGACAAGTTCTGGCTAAGGAAGACAAATCAACAGGTACTGTAAACCATCTGACTAGCGGCGCTTCTAGAGCGACGCACAACAAGAATAAGTACAATTTAAAAGATTTTTTTACCAAAGATTGCAATTTTGTTAACAACGACGATCAGCATTTTGTTAGCAATGCTGATAAACATCAAGGAACTTTAAAAGACAGTACTCATATGTTTGGAAAGAAATTAAATGTTATCAATGCAGATAAATTAGATAACGCTTATTTTAACGCATTGTATTTCTTTAAATATTGTACCAATGGGTTTGCGTTTTCACAAGGTGCCTATTGGTATAGACATGACTAATGAAGTTGAGAAGGAATTTAATGACTTGTTTGATTCTTTTGGGCTGCAGTTTATGAAACTTTTAATTAAGCATAATGACACTAAGCTATCCAAGACTATTTGTGATGTTAAAAAGCTTAATAATATTATTATCCAAGATTTAGTTTTCCCTCAATGGGAGAATTTATACTATAAGCAGTTTGAGACAGCTGAACATAGGGCTAAAAAAGCATTTGACAGGAAAAACAAAAAGCTATACAGGGACATTGACCAGTACAAAAGACATGAGATGTATAAATGGGGAAATAGGGAAAAACATAACCCCAGTTGGAGAGATAATACTAATGGGTATGAAGCGCAGTTAGTCAATGAAAATGAGGGTTATGACAATGATTTTTTTCAGGTACCCATGAAGGGAAAGTTTTCCAAATGGAAACAAGGGGGCGGGTTGAAAAAGAAGCCTCAAACTTGGATGTAGGAACTTTCGATACAGATGGGACCAAGCCCACTATTCAGGAAGGGATAGTATGTGAATTTAATAACTTTAAAATTTTTAACTATAGTCACACAGAACTAGACTCAACTTATTTTAGCTTGATTTCTAAAGGTATGAAATTTATACCTACTACAAAATTTATTTTGGTTGACTGTTTAAGCGAATTCAAACAGTACACTAGAAAGTTAAACCTGGCACTCATGTTTAAGGACAACACAGAGAATAGAGTACAACATAACAAATTGAAGAAAAAAAGTTGCTTTGTACCAGTCAACAATATACAGGTACACAATTATGAAAACAAAGTATCTAGAGAATTATACAGGTTTAATAACAAAGTTTCAAATAAGAAGATTAGGAGTAATCTTTCTGATGATGAATTATTGGGAAATTAGTGAGCTATGGATTAATAACAACACCCGCATTATGAAACCTGACAAGGGCAGAGGAATTGTTTTGTTTGATGCCTTCACTTATAGCACTATCATGCATGACATTCTACACAACTCAGGGAATTACACTGTAGTTTCATTAAATGAAATACATATCGCATATAGGAGAATTGACATGTATTTGGAAAATTTCCTTTTGGAACAAAGAATTAGTGAAGAACTATACAAATACATGACTGTAGATTTTCCTTATATGGCTACTATAGTAGGCATTCCCAAAGTGCACAAAGACATTTACAACCCTCCGTTCCGCCCGATAATTTCTGGAAGTAAATCTAAAACTTTCCCAATTGGTGTAGTTATTGATACATTTCTCAAACCAGTATACTTGGAAATTAAGCACTTAGTTAAAGATTCTTGGGAATTTCTAAAGAATTTCCCAATAAACACAGAACTATCGATTTACTGTTCACTTCTATTGACATAGTAGATTTGTTTTCATGCATTCCACCGAATGAAGGTTTAACAGCTTTCATGAATAGTATGAGAAAGCACACAAAAAGGAGTTGGAATAGAATTTGTTTGTTGGCGGATTTAATGAGTATTGTACTTGATCATAATTACATTTTTTTCGAAGGGGAAATGTTTCGGCAAACCAAAGGTGTGGCTATGGGGGCAGCTTGTGCCCCCATATACACTAATTTGGTGTTGCATGATTGGGAGGAGACCACCATTTTTAATAGTACATACTCGGGGTATATCAAATACTATTCACGATACCTGGATGACATCTACATCCTATGAACGGAGACGTTGATGCATTTAAAAATTTCGTACAATATCTTAATGACAGTACTGATTATCTAAAATTCACATCGGAATATAATGATACTGGAGTGGCATATCTGGATACATTAATTACTTTTGATGGTAACAGATTTAAATCCAGGATACATAGAAAAGCCACTTTCACAAATTCATATTTAGAATACAGTAGTAACCACCCCAGACAGCTTAAACACAATATTTTCAAAGGACAACTCATTCGTGCAATTAGGGTGACATCCGATTATAAAGACATGATTGATGAAGTTCGGTTTATTACTGGTCTATTTAGAGAGAGAGGTTATGACGAAAAGATGATGTTAGATACAAGCAAATACATCATAGACGAATGGGGAAATAAGTATTCACCTCTTTTAGGACTCAACAGTGAAAATTGTACCACTGGAATAATCACTGAAGATACTAATATAATTAATAATGACAAAACTAGTATTAAATTTAATAGAGCATGTATAGTAGAATACGGTCCATATTCACAAGCAGTGAAAAATATATTGACATGCTATTGTAAACATTTTTCAGATCAGGATATTCTGAACACACTAGGCTCTAAACCATGTTTTGTTTACAAAATGGGTAGAAATCTGAAGAACATTTTTGAAAATGGATCTAAAATTATGAACATTAATGATCGACACACCACTAAGTGTGGTGCTTGCCATCAATGTAAGGATATTCTAGAAGAGAGACAAATTACATTGGATAATGTCAACAAAACCTTGGTTAGATTTAAACATGGTAATTGTAGAACCAGTATGCTTATATATTGTGAAGTATGTCCTGCCCAGCTTTTACATAGGCAGGACAGAAAGACAGTTTAAAGAGAATATACTCTCATGGATATAGTATAAGAACAAAAGACACCAAAAATGCCCTCTATAGGCATATTAATAGAGCGGGAGAAGATCATTACTTTAAGTTTGCAATCTTAGATGTTATTCAAGTGTATCCTGGGGGGGTAACATTAAAAACTTGTTAGCTTACAAAGAATATTGGTGGCAGCTATTTACAGATGCCATGACATCACCAGGAATTAATGATTTTATTTCGGTCAAACCTATTTTGATGATGAAATGTTGATCCTGACATCTGGAAGCATGTAATAGCATGTTGAAAGTTATTACTTTTTACAACACCTTTTTT
>NW_025048924.1:0-61961 GCF_019279795.1 Protopterus annectens | reverse complement strand
CATGCAGGTGATGTTAGTCCTTGAATCCTTTCGGCAATACATCAGAACATAATAAAGTGTTGCTACATGAAAGCTGTGTATTTCTGTCAACGGTATTTGCAGTCATTGTAGTTGTGTTGGTGACTGACCCTCTTTGGCTAGGGTTGCCACCTTTTCATATGGCCATAGTGGGACATTTTCGGGACACACATCAGATTTTACAGGCCGACACAAACCCATGGGCAGTACAAGGGATAGAACTTTCCTTTCTTGCCTAAATATAAGCTTATTCTTGTAGCAGTTTAGTTGCTTATCCTGTTTCTTGTAACATGTAGGTATTTTAGATACAGAAAGAACTATTGTATGCAACTATTACATTACATATGGGACATAATTATGTCCTACAATCCCAGGACATTTGCCACATTTAATATATTTGGTCAGGACACAACCGCCCAAAGAGGGACTGTCCCTCGCAAAGTGGAACAGGTGGTAACACTATCATTGGCTCATGTCCATAGCACATATTTGTAATAGTGTATAGGCATATATTCTCCATATCCTTTGTTCATAAAGGTTGGTCATGGCGGAATGTGTGATTGCTATGGTGCATGTTATACTCATATATGAGCACTTCAACCGCTGTATATGGGATACCTATGGAATCCCGAAACCACACAGCTCCGACGCCCACAGTACCGGGCCCAGACTCTCATAGCCCACATTACCGACAGCGACAGTAACTCGCGAAAGTAACATGAACATGGAACACACACATGCACACACAGACACACTGCTACCCACCACATCCAAACAAACTATCCTTCACTACATATGAGCAGGTGGGCAAGCCCCCCCTACATCCCCCATGTAGGTGTCTGTGCCCCCCACACCCCCCTACTTTAATATTCTACCTCCTAGATCACGCAAACAGATGCACAAAGCTAACTCACACCAACACATTACAGTCCCCCAAGAACACACACCACACTCAGAACACACACTTACACACAGCCCTCAGAAACACACTTACACACAGTAACCTACCTGAACCGCAACACCAGAAGCACTGACTAACTGTACCTTAACATCGTGATTTTAAACCTCGCACATCTGGTGTTTCAGTACTGTGTTCTTTCAGACCTTAAGCCTCGGGATTACACACGTCAGTATGTCAAGTAGTCGGTATGTGGTAGGTATCCCATTTATATGTACCTCCATGGTTATGTAGATGTTGTTAACTTATCTTATATATCTACATATATATGTATATCCCCATATATCGACATATATCTCTCGCTCTCCCTTTCTCTCTCTCTCTCTATATATATATATATATATATATATATATATATATATATATATATATATATATATATATATATATATATATATATATATATATATATATATATATATATATATATATATATATATATATATATATATATATATATATATATATATATATATATATACATATATATATAACATACACCTTTCATTGGGTACATACCGGTTTGTCCTATTTCCACACATTCCTACCTTTTCTGTTTTATCCCGTCAGTATACACAACTGCATCTCAGGTAGCTTAGTGGTATGTTATTGTGAAGATTGTGTACATGGTTGCGTGTTCTAATCCTGACAGTGGTATTTTACCACTCAGAGCAGGCACTGGTAGTGCAAGGGCAATTAATGCACATTTCAGCGATTGTGTGTTCCACATGTTTATTATTCTGTGGAATACTACCTATATATGCAAGCTGTGTTTAAGGTATACTATGTAACATGTAAACATCTGAAAAGATTCCTGTCAGGGATACTCCCCATTATTTGGAACTACATCCCTGAATACATTATACAAAACCTCTCACTAACACTCCATGGAATCCTTGCATAGTGGGTGGGGAACAGTGGCTACACAACAGGGATCCCGCAATTGGTTCTGCTCCACAGAGGGACAGTTAGTTAATCGATGGGGTGGCAACAGCAGACACTTTTTGCCTATGCTTATGAGTGGCCTCGGGCAGTTGGGCATGTACCCTACCTATGTATCTATGAACCTCTACATACAGTATGGACACATGCTGATAGCTTAATTTACTGTTCAGGTATTGACTTACCTTGTGCCAATGGCAGTTGTGTACAATAGTTGAGGGCTACCTATGTAGGATGTACACAGTAGACCACCTATACATGACAATTTACAGGTGATCGTGTGTGTGTGCCATCCATGTTTGCTGTGTGTGCAGGTGGAGAAGGGTTTTAGTCCATGAGTGCCTACACTGTCAGTGTGTGTGCTATATGTTCCCTCTTTGCCAAGGCATGGGCATACTGGGCACGCCTCCATCTGCCTACTGGGGCTAGCACAGGGTGTTCGTGGTCTAAGTCCCTCTGTGCCTGTGGGTTCCTTGGCAATGGTGGTGGGCTGTGATGGCCTTCACCATTCTTTCCCTACTGCAGCTGTTTCCGCAGGATCATATTGTGTAGCATGGCACATACTATGAAGATGTGGGCATACATGCCTGGAGAGTACTGCAAGGCTCCACCAGATATGTCCAAGCAATGGAACCGTAATTTCAGCATCCCGAACACGTGCTCTATGATGATTCTGGTTTCTGCGTGTGCCTCATTATGGCATTCTTGCGTGGCTGTGTGTGCATTTCTGATGGGAGTTATCATCCATGGTTCCAGTGCATAGCCAGCATCCCCCACCAGGTGGCCATATGGGATGTCCCCCCTGGCAAATACTTGATACAGCTGTGAGGCATGCCAGATGTGGGAGTCGTGATAGCTTCCAGGACTGCCAGCACACACATCCATAATAATGCCCTGGGCATTGCACATGACCTAGCAGTTGATGGAGCGGTATCCCTTATGATTTATGTAGCACCTACCCTGCTCACCGGGTGGTGACTTGATGTGTATGTGCATGCAGTCTATTGCACCCAGTACCCCCAGGTAGTCAGCCACACGGTGGAAGTGACGCATATTGCTGGCCAACTCCTCCTGCCTTCGGGGGAAGTATATGTGCTCATTGGCATGTGTTAACATGGCATCCAGGAACTGGTGGAGTACCCTGGATGCTGATGCCTGTGAGATCCCCATGATATCCCCAGTTGGCCTTTGGAAAGTACCTGTGGCTAGTATTCTCAAGCTTACATATACCTTCGTGTCCACTGGGATGGGTTCCCCTCTGTTACTTCTGGCTATGAGGTGTGGCCGGCACAGCTCAACAAGTTGCTGTATGATGTCGCTGTCCACCCTGTAACGCTCTACTATCTCCAGATCATGTAGCCCCTGGTAGGTTACCCTGGGTCTGAACACTCTTCTCCTCCTCCGGTGCCTGAGATGGTTGTCAGCATCATCCTCCACACCACCGTCAGTCTCCAACACATGATGGTGAATCAAAGCTATGGCGACCCCTAACATGTACATATTAAAAGTTCCCCATCTGTATACACCAATGGTGCAGAGTATCTGGGAATACACAGGTGTATATGTGGGGCTTTCACACCTTATACTATTGTGCAATGGATGATGCTGGTGTAATTGGGTATGTTTATGCAATTCCAGCTGCGGGGTATCTTAATTATTGGTTTTACAGCAGGTACAGCTATTGTAGGGCCTTTGGTGTTGACTTACGCTTGGCTGCCATGATTCATCTATTGCCCTTTACTTCAATTTTCAACCCGATTCCCCTCCCATTGTCAGGCATGCATCCAGCTGCCGGCTTTCTTGTTTTGTACTTTCACAACACAGGACTGTGTTGGGAAATGTGTTATGTAGCTGATCTACTGCAAGTTTGCTTTGTTCTGCAGTGACAGTTCTCTTTTCTTTGCTGTATAGTACCTCCCCTTTCCCGTTTTGCAATTAGTTGCTAACAGCCTTGTTAGCTGTTGTCAATGGCCCATGGTGAGTTCCTAGGTGTTAATTACTCATTTGTACTCCAATTACCATGCTGCAGCATTTCCTTTTTGTCTTCCCATATCCTTCCTGTTTCAGCTGTGGTGCACACCGCTCACAGCCATTTACCAGGTTTCGTGCGCGTTTTCATCCACGTTCACATGCACTTTAGGTTACCTTGTGTGCTCTCAGCTAAGCAAAGCTATGGCTACTTCCACACCCCTATCCTGCGGCTTTGCTTAGCAACAGGCAACCCAGATTAGCAATGATCCAATGTGCTTACAGCTACAGTGTCGCACCCCTCTCTTGATGTCATGTTTACCTCCAGGCCATTCCTTGTTGTTGTATCGGTACACTGTGTGGTACATCCTTATGCCGGCGGGGCATTTGTGATTCAGTATTACTTGACTCATTGCATGGCATTGACTACTAATTCCTATTTACCACGCAGAACACTGTCACAGACCCTTGGCAACCCTTGCGCCATGGCTGTGGTGTAGCATGCATGCCATTGACTATTATGGGGAATTCATGAATTGTGTTGCATTGCAGTTTTATGACATTTAAATATATTTTCCTTGTGATCCCGTTTGCGCACAGATGCACTGTGGTTTTACTTTGCGTTAGTGTGGCCATGACATTAAATGTTATTTTTTATGTGTTGTGCATGTCTTTTTATGCCATTGGCTATATATTTAGCCATTGGCATATATTTACATTATAATACATAAGTTTGGTCTGCTTTCATGGCTCCGATTTTATGTTTGGAAAAATGTAAACAATTTTTGTTGGTTTACATTTCTTCATGTTTATGCTATGCCTGCACCACTTCATGAATCGCTATATACCTTCATTTGCATGCCACACTGCTGCACATGGGGTAATTAGCATACATGCGCTGGGAGCTGCACAGCTCTGGCATATGCTGGTAGTGCACGTGGAAACAACTCGTACCTGAATCGCTCGGCGGCCATATTTGGTGCTAGATCGACTAAGCTACTCTGGCGCCTGGCCCAAGCTTCATGAATCCCAGGGTGTATGGTTATTTCACTGCCTTATAGCCAAGTCACTGCCCTTAACTAAATTCTCCCAGTCTTGTTTGTAACTATTCTATTCTCCTGTGCCGTATTTATAACTTTTTTTTGGGAATCTCACACATCCTTCTGAATACTCTTTTATTCTACTATTGTTTGGTCAACAAAAAAAAAAAAAGGGGGGTTTTCTGTTTTATTTCCTGCGGTGGTGGTGCTGCGGTACCAATCATTAGCGGACCGGAGTTCTGCTGTGGCGACCCCTAACTGGGAAAAGCCGAAAGACACAACAACAACATCTATCATGAATGCTAAGTTACCATGTAACACCTGTTGTGTCTGACATGTGAACTGTAACTGAAGTTGTAATGTTTTATTTGTTCTTGTTTTTTATGTGGAGCTTTTTTCTCCAGGCCGCTACTGAAAATGAACATATATCCAGTTAGACTAGCCCGGTCAACAAATATAAAATAAAATAAATAACTATCACTACACCAGAATTCTCAGCTTGGAAGGCTGAGACAGACTGCTGGGTCAATGTATATATGTACATATATATATATATATATATATATATATATATATATATATATATATATATATATATGTGTGTGTGTGTGTGTGTGTGTGTGTGTGTGTATATATGTATATATATATATATATATATATATATATATATATATATATATATAGGTGTACTTCACATCACTGAAATCCCATTTCACTGACTTTCATTTCACTGAGGCCAAATCACCTAATTTTCAAAATACTGAAAATTAATTTGACTGAATCTCATTTCACTGAATTGTAAGGCATAGACTTGGTGTGGGTTTCCATTCACCTTTGACTTGTTTGTGATAAGAAGAAATTTTGTAACTTGCAGTGCTGACTGTCAGAATACCGATAGTCATGTAGAAAGTGGTGTTGTACTGTTTTGTGCCTGAAAGCCATGTCCAACCCGAATTAATGGACATGCTGCACTTCAGAAAATCCAAATCCCATCAAGCTACTACCGAGAGACTTGAACCTCAGCACTGAAATAAACAGGACATGCTGGAGGGAACGATTCATAACCCAGAGGCTCCCTTCACTCTGGAATAAAATCCCAGTCCAGGTTAGGCAGAGTCCCTCATTGACTCTCTTCAAGAGGAATCTTGATGAGTGGACGGGAGATCGTAGGTTTACCCCGGGTATCACTTCTGTGTCACTGTTAGACAGAGGCACAGTATACTAACCTCGAAAAAGGGCATAGCAAAATTATTTTAAAATGGGTGGCAAAAGCCAAACACACTCTGGCTAGGCTTATAAATGCCCTAGGGCAGATAGCCCAGTATGAACCTATGAACCTATGAACCTATGGATATGTCTCTTTACATTTTTATGGGAAGTATCTAAAGTAATATGGTGGATGTTTATGCATTCCCAGCAGTAGTGGCAGTGTGTAGAGTACTGTAAGGCAAGTAAAAGGTATATGCCCTTTTCCCCACTGTAGTGTGAACCTGGAGTTAGAATATATAGTTAGGGGGTGTGGGTTTTATATTGCCTGTTTTTTGTTATGAGGGTAAGTAAGTAGTTTTAAGTTCTGGAAAGAGGTTGTCATTATTGTTGTGAGTGTCTTTGTCTATGATTTCCCATTTAGTCTTTTGAAATTTAGCATTGCAAAATGAGATTCAGTGAAATGAGTTGTCAGTATTTTGAAATGTAGGCGAGTTGGTCTCAGTGAAATGAAAGTCAGTGAAATGGGATTTCAGTAATGTGACATAAACCCATATACATATATATATATATCTGTCTATCTATATTGGTACCTTTGTAGCTGTTTTTTCGAATTTTCTTGGTGTGTGTGTGTGTATATACACGCACACACACAGACATGCACACACACACACACACACACACACACACACACTCACAGAAATATACATATATTATCATGCTATCAGCACTGTAGTGCAAGCTATTGAGTTGCACTTTTTGAACTATAACTGGTCATGCTGCCCTTGGCTGCATCACAAATCCCGCTAAATAGATCAGTGCAGAAGCTGCTTGATTTGACCCTCTGCCAAGTGTCTTATCAGATAAAAAAAAATAGGTTGCAATGGAAAATAAGGTACATTAAAATGAGCAGCGCTGCCAAAATAGTTCTTAAATATGTCTTCAGAAACAGTATTAATGAAGCTGACAAGATATTCCTGTCTTGTCTATTTTTTTTGTTACAAGAACAGAAGTTCATTGTCCAAACCTAAACATCCATGGTCCTAAATATATAAACCATATCATTCTGCTTCTAAAATTATTTAATTGCAGTGAGACCATTGCTATGCCATATTACCACTTGACTGAAGTTCAGAATGCCCTCTAAATCATACCTCTGAACCTCTTAGGACAAGAAATCCGGACAAAGCCTGACATAATGGGGAACAGAAGCCCAGAAATAGCAACAGATTTTAAATATTGCTCTTATAAACTTAGTTGCTAAAATAATAGGATTTGTGTTAGCATGAAGGACATGAAGTCTAAAACTTAAGTGTATGGCATTATTTAGTGACTTCAATCCTCAGATCATCCAAGTGATTTGACAGAAAAAAACACAAATTTAATGAGGAACAGACCAAAAATATGTGGCAAAAATATGGACATTCTGCAAAGTTCTGGGCAGCTGAGAGGTATGCTGCAAATCTGGGTTATTTAGATTACTGCAAAGTTCTGAACAGAACAGGGAATTAATTATAGCTCTACAGCTATATTGACAACATCTAGCATCCTCCCTTTTATTCATTTTATCCAGGTAAATTATCTCACAGTCCATTTTTAGCCATAACCCAGGTAACAATGTCCATGTCTGCAAATGCAAGAAAGTCTGTTCATGCAAATAACTAAGCTTAACTTTTAGTCTAATTATCACTTCCTCAAAAAGTGAATCGCAAAGCATCTGGCTCACTTTTTAACAATTTTTCTTTTGTGAGGGACAATCCCGCAACACCATGCATGCTGGAGACTTTGCCCCTTTACCCTGGACTAGTAAGCTTACTCTGTAGTCCATTGTTTAAGTCTCTCAGCCTACATTTTCATACTGTCTGACTCTGTCTACTCCTTTAAGTGAATAGTACCTGTGGATCACCCTAAAAACAGGCTTCTGCCTAGTGGATTCACCTGTTTAACAAATAAAAAAGATAATCGACCCTGCTAACTAGCTCACTTCTGACAGAAAAATGAATAATTTAAGTAAAACAAAGACTTAATTGATTTTTTTTCTAATATTAAACTAAGTAGCTCCCTCTATAAACAAAATTACTTGCATAAAATTAGACCTGTTAGTAACAGCCTGCATTTAATTGCTGGAACCTGTGTTCTGAGAGACTGCCTTCCAGACTATCTGCAAATATACAGAGCTGAGTATATATTTTTTGGTTATAGAGTTTGTTAATTGTTGCTTAGATCTCTGTTGAAACTGTTGCCTCACTGTTCTGAGAGACTGATCTGCAAATATACAGAGCTGAGTATATTTTTTTGGTTTTAGAGTTTGTACTGTTAGTTGTTGCTTAGATTTCTGTTGAAACTGTTTTGTTCCACCCATCCTACCTATTTTTGGTTTGCAGTTTAAATTTGGTGGCTTTTGCAGTTGCCCGCCTCACTGTAGATTTGATCTGGGACACTCCCCCAGTGCCATCTCTTTACCACATTCTACCTAATAAACTCTTTCTGCACTTGCTTTTACTCCTTTTTAATTTAATTGCATTTTTTTAAACTGTGTTTGATCTAATATTGCTACATACCTGTGTGCTAGCTTGCACTGCATGTGAATTGTTTTTAACTACTACTTTTGCTACTTTTCTGTATAAAAAAAAAAAAAAAAACTGTAAGCCTGTTTCCTACCTTTCCTGTAACTAGTGTTCCAGATACAGATTTGCTGTATCCAGGACTGTATGTAAGCTTCTGAGCCACAAAGCCTTTCTGTGTTGGAGGGAAGCCTTCTAGCTTATCAGTGGAAATGATAAGCACTAGGTAACCTGTCTACCACATAAGGAGCGGTTCTGGCCCAGAAATTGTAGTTATTGGCCGTTTGGACAATCTCTTCCATCTCTCTCAACTTTCTGATTTGAAAGCCTGCATTTGCACTTGTTTCTGTCCTGTAACTCATCTAGTGCAGATATGGATTCTTAGTTTTAGCACTTAAATTTGCTTATTCATGCTCAGCACTTGTTCAGAACTTGTAAGCACTAAATAAGCTACTAATTACTATAGCACTCAATCTTCCTCATTACCTAGAGGAAAACAGTTTTTGTACTTGCTTTCTCATTTGCTTAGAGAAAAACAGCTCTTGTACTCACTTTACTCACTTATCTAGAGGAAAATAGTTTTTTATTCAGGCATGTCCAAGGGTCAGCTCCCAGTGTTCTCTCCTGTCTATCTGATGAATCTGGGCATCTTGAGGCAATGTAGAAATTGCCTCATGTACACAGACAACCCTCTCCTCCTACCACCCAACACTACAACCTGTGAGAGATGCACTTATCTAGCCAAACTGGAGGTAAAGCTCTCTCCAGCCAAGACTGAACTTGGCAGTCATGAGGAGAAGGTAAACATTTGCACCACACCACACTCATCACATAGTCTCACTAAATCTACACCACCAAAATCCACACACAGTAACACAAAAACATTTGTGGAGGCTCTCAGTAATAATCTGTCTAAGCAACAGAGGCCTCCAAAGCAGAAATGCAAGGGACCTCCATCCCCCAACACAACCCAAGTGACACATAGCCCACAGACTTAGTGTGCCATGCAACCACAGCCAATAAGGCAAAACAACGTACCCAACACACTAGTCATAGGTGACTCTATAGTCAGGCACACTGATGTCCCACTCACCAGGCTAAGCAAGGAGAAGGTTGCTGTCAGCTTCCTGTCAGGTGCCAGGATCCACCAGATAACCCATGCACTCAGGTCACTCCACAACAAGTACAAATATGACTCTGTCATTGTCCCAGGGGCGGCCCGTGCTATTGGACTGCCGGACTGCATCCCCCAGCTGTAAAATAAGAAAGAAAGCAAAATAAAATAAAATAAAATACAAAAGAAAATAAAAAATGATCGCAAGTAGCAGACTTTCACTCATGCGCACTAGCATTTCTGATATCCAAACTGCTGCTGATACTGTCTGGAGCATGTGCAGACTGTCTCAGCAGCAGTCTGGATTAAGAAGCATTCAAGTGCAGAGATCCCAGAAGTCTATGCAGTTGTAACTGCATAGACTGTCATTGGAAAGGGATCGGACTCAGACTACAATGTCAGCAGGCTGGGAGTCTCATCAGGGAAGGACATCTCACAGGCTTAATGAACAAAGCTGTGGAAGGATTTATTTAGAGCTGCAAAACGAATGGACCTGTCCCAGGTAGGGAGTGTGTGTGTGTGTGTGTGTGTGTGTGTGTGTGTGTGTGTGTGTGTATAATGCCCCAGGTGCTACATGGTGGTGGGTAGAGAATAAGGTTTGAACCCTGTACCTTGGGCCCAGGTGACAAGAGCCTGAATTCCCTACCCACCACCATTTGTACAAATGTTGCAGATTTTTCCCTCATACTTGTTCTGTTCCTCATAAAATCTGTGGTTTCTGTATTTTTGTGTCCTTGCAAAGCCAGTAGTGCATTGGTGCAGTGGTAGCATTGTTGCCTGACAGCTACATGTTCTCTGGTTTGATTCTTGGCTGGGGTGCCTTACCTTCTGTGTGGAGTCTGCATGCCCTCCCTGTTTTTGTTTTCTCTAGTGTCCTCCCATCTTACATAGACATGTGTCTGTCTGGAGTGTTTCTCCCTGGGCCTTTGCTAAAAATTAGCTTTTGTTCCAAGTCAGACTTTCCTGATTAACAAATGTTAAAAATGACACGCATTTGAATATCAGACTTCATATTCTTCAGAAAGTGCATGGTAACACAAAAGCTTTTATTCTAGCAATTTACTAAGTGTATAAGATGGATATTTGAAATTTGTCCCTATTTTTGGGACTGTATTCCCCCATTATTGGCTTCATCCAGGTTTTGTGCTAAGGTTGAGAGCTATGGTAAGAACTGAATTCACTGAATATGTTTGGGATCTATATTCCCCCATTACTGGCTTTGTCCGGGTGTTTTTTGCTAAGAGGTTGAGAGCTATGGTGAGAACTGAATTCACTGAATGTTTGAGGGTTGTATTCACCCATTATTGGCTTTGTTCAGGTGTTTTGTGCTAAGAGGTTGACAGCTGTGCTATGATGAGAACTGAATTCACTAAATGGTAGCCATTTAAGTTTCCGTCTCCCTCTTTCACAAAACAGCTGATTTGGCATAGTGGTATGTTGCTCTGTTTTGTACAGGGTCCTGGGTTTAAGGCTTGGCAGTGAAATGTATGGTGGTAACACAGCATTTTATTCTAGCAACTTTCCAACATTATACAAGCAATGTTTAAAATGTGTCCTTGGTTTTTGGGCTTTTGCCCCCCCCCCCACAATAAACTTTGGCTTTTTCCAGATTTCTTTGTGCTGCAAAGTTCAGAGATCCAACTGAGTGAGTAGATTTTACAAGGAGCTGAGAGCTGCAGGGGAGCAAAAGTTTAATGCTGCTTATGCTGAGTCGGCTTGCATTGTTAATAGCACAACAGGTAGTATACTTGCTTTTGATGCAGAAGGCTGTGGGTTCTACTCCCATAGTAGATAGCTGCATTGCTGATACTGTACTGTGTTGCAAAAGGGGTGGATACGAAGATACCTAGCAACTATGAACCTGTTATCAGTTTGCCATCCATTCTCTATTGCAATATTGCTAGCTTATCATTTTTTTTAGTGTAAGATAGGTAATTTATTCCTCAAGGGTAACGGACACTATTTGTAGATGAAACAATGAAATACAAAGTTGCTTGTTAGCAGCATCCTCTTCATTAGTTACAGATCTCTTTAATGTGGAATTATTTAAATGACTTTTACTTCAGAGATTGTGCATATGTACTTATACTGGTGGACTGTAGAAGTTTGAGTAGACTTTTATGATGGAAATGTTCTGAATTGGGCAGTTTTGTCATTACTGGTGCATGCATTTTGTATCATTGCTTACTGGATAAATTTCAAAACAATAAATTTAAAACACCCTCTAAAACTACTGTATTGTACAAGGAATATAATTTAATACAATCAGGAAGGTGTATGAAAGAGCATGTGTATGTTTCGTGTGCAAGGGGCCTGTGATTTGAAAACAGCCCAAACCCAAATTTAATCTGCCACTGGCAAAATGTATTTTCTTTGAATGTGAGTTTCAATGCTGTTTCAGTGATTGTGAGTTTTCAAGGGCAGAGAAGTTTTAATGCTAAGTCTGTTCTCATTGTGAGACTGCATTGCTTTGTTTAGCAGATATGATATCTATTAGTGTTTGAGCTGTAAAATGCAAAATAAAACTTTTAAATGAAGTCCAAATCATTGCAGAAGTAAAGCAGTATGCACATTAGTGTTTATGGTAAATGGGGTGAAATAGCCAAGTAATGGTTCATTGGAATGGCTGTAGGGGGGGGGGCTCCATTCGACCATGATTTTGTGAGGGGGGAAGGGCAGTAAACTTAAAGACAGCCCCGGCTTCTCAACTGTCCAGATTTTTGCAGAATGAATAGATTTTTGCTTCTTATTTTTCATTTGTTCCTCATATAATTTGTGGTTTTCTGTCAAATCATTTAGGAATGAAGTCACTAAATAATGACAGACACTGAGTTTCAGACTTCATAACCTTCAGAAAAATGCATGCTAAAGCAAGACCTGTTATTCGATCAACTGTCTCAGTTTATACAAGAGCAATTTTTAGTACTGTTTATATGTTCCCCCATATATTTGGCCTTGTCCAGATTTCCTGCATTAACAAGTTGAGAGGTAAATGCAAATACATTGCTTTATAGAATTAGGCATATCCAAACCTCTCAACTGTCCCCAATTTTGGCTCAAAATTTTGCTCTTCCCCTAATAATCCCTCTGCAAAATGGCAATTTTGGAAGAAAACATGGAGGGTTTACAATTAATAAATAACTGTAATAATCAGGTATAGATTACTTTTATTTCAGAAATGCATGTAGATTCTTTTATTTTGTCAGCTGCTCAAGTTAGCAGTACTAATATTAAAAAGTGTCCCTTCTTTGACAGGTTCCCAGCTGTATTGTGTGGCTATTTTATCTTTTTGAATCACATTTTTGGTCGATTTTTCATAAAATTGTGTTTTTTTGGCAAATTAGTGGCAAATCATCAAAGACTGAAGTTAGAAAATCATAGCAGACATTTCAGTTTCAGATTTCATACCCTTCAGAAAATTCATAGTAATGCAAGGCCTACTATTCTATTATCTTTCTAAGTTTATAAGAGCAATATTTAAAAATTGTCCTTATTTTTGGGCCTTTGTCCCACTTCTATGTATGGCTTTGTCCAGATTTCTTGCTCTGAGGATGAGAGGTATGACAAATGTGTCAGGGCCATCGCAGTCAGCCAGAGACATTTCAAATTGTGACATACTTGTTGCACCCCACTCCCCCATGTTGACTCTGGATGTGTCCAAGCAAGGCAAGGAGCAGTTATGCAGTGTAAGTGTGCAGAGTATTCCCCCATCTGAGGGCAACACAAGTACTACAATGGCTTTTCATCTGTCCTTGAGTTTGCAGAATATTCTGGTTTCTGTCATATTTTTATACTGTTGATTTATTCTTATTATTATTCAGAAAGTGCCTGTTGCTCTGTGTTTAAGTAGCAGTGCTTTAATGACCATAAAAGGAGGGGGAGTATCAATATTCCTCAAAGATACCCACACCTCCAGGTTGGTGGCACAGCACGAAGCATCAGAGACTATTCATGTGCAACTAACAGTGGGTAAAACTGTCTTTCTGTTTATAGCCTGCTACAGACCACCCTCCCAAACCCAGGAACCCCAGTCAGCCTTCCCGAGAACACTGGAAAATATGAAGGTATCTCCAAACACCATTATATTGGGTGACTTCAACTACCTTAACATAGACTTGGAGCATTACTCTAGCTCCAACTCCCTAGCCCAAAGGTTCCTAGAATTTATAAAGTCAAATGCTATGGAACAACTTTTTGCCACTCCCACAAGAGGGGAAAACATACTGGACCTGATCATCACCAACATGGGGACTCTACGCTCCAGACCAGAAGTGTATCCCTCACTGGTAAGATCAGACCATAAACTAATCTCACTAGATATTCACATCCCGACCCCAGCCCCTGCCCAGAAAACCACAGTGAAAAACTTCTCTAAAGCAAATTTCACACTCCTCAAAACCAAGGTGGAATCCTTCAAAGCCCCCAGGCCTGTGGAAAATATGGCCCAGACCGCAGAATCCTTTATAAACGCATTCTATGAACACCTTCAGGAATGCATGGATCATGCAATCCCAAATAAAACC
The DNA here is from genome assembly GCF_019279795.1 of Protopterus annectens. Taxonomy (NCBI): domain Eukaryota; kingdom Metazoa; phylum Chordata; order Ceratodontiformes; family Protopteridae; genus Protopterus; species Protopterus annectens. The sequence continues at coordinate 47,628 of NW_025048924.1, read as the reverse complement.
AAGACCCAATCCTTCAAAGTTAGGCGTCCTGTCTGGTGGACCCCAGCATACCTCTCAACCTGGAAACATCAAAAATCTGGACAAGGCTCATGAAAAATAGGGACAAATCTGTACGCTGATTAACATCTAATTTGCATACATAATTACATAACCCCACCCACTCCAATGGAATTGTGGGATACCAAATTTTAAACACAAACTGAAGAACAGACGACCAAAATATGTTACCAGAGTCCCCCTGCAGCCATTCCAATGTCCCATTACCTAGCTATTTCGCCCCATTTACCATAAACACTAATGTGTGCATACTGCTTTATTTCTACAATGATTATTTGGATTTTATTTTAACAGCACAACAATGCACAAACACTAATAGGCATCTGGTAAATAAAGCAATACTGTCTCGCAATGAAAATAGACTTGGCATTAAAACTTCTCTGTCCTTGAAACTCATATTCATTGAAACAGCATTGAAATCCACACCACATCCAAAGAAAATGCATCTGGCCACTAGTGGATAAAGATTATCTTTGGGCTGTTTTCAGATCATTGGCCCCTTGCACACAAAACAAGAAACATACATGTATTATTTGATACACCTTTCTGACTTTATTAAATTATATTACTTTTATAATACAGCACACTTGTTAGACAGAGAGCATTTTAAATTTATTGTTTGAACATTTTTCCAGTAGGCTGTACTGTAGGCAGTGAAACAAAATGCATGAACCAATAATGACAAAACTGCCCAATTCAGAACATTTCCATGATAAAAGTCTACTTCCACACCTACACTATAAATAGAATGACACTGTAGGCAATGAAACAAAATGCATGAACCAATAATGACAAAACTGCCCAATTCAGAACATTTCCATAATAAAAGTCTACTTTCACACCCGTACTATAAATAGAATGACAGTAGTGTAAGCCATAGGCATTTTGCACAGCTTCTCGCACTTATTTTCAATTTCATTTTTTTTTGGGGGACAAAGGTCAAAAACCAGGGACACATTTTAAACATTGCTTGTATAATTTTGTAAAGTTGCTAGAATAACATGTTGTGTTACCACCATGCATTTCACTGGCACGTCTGGAACCTATGCACTACAGTCAGAGCAACATAGCACTATGCCAAATCAGCAGCTTCCTGAAAAATAGGAAGACTGAAACTTAATGGCTATCATTTAGAGAATTCATTTCTCACTTCTCACTATAGCTGTCAACCTCTTAGCACAAAAAACCTGGACAAAGCTCACAAGTGGTTGTGGCTAGGGACTTTAGGCTCTTTTTACCCTGTACCCAAGGTACAGGGCTTGAGCCTGAGTATCTCTAGCCACCAATGGGGGGCATTTTCACACACACACACACACAGCCACCCATACAATTTTCACGAGTGTGGGAGGCATTTATAAAGCATACTTGACAAGCATTGTATTTTTTCATAACAGCTGTCAGCTGATTATTGAAAAATGAATTTGTGATTTGCAGTGCTTCTTATAATATTTGCTATAGACTTATGATGCAGTTTTTTTAATTTTTACATTTTGAAATTACTTGATGCATTATGACAATCTCAGTACTGAGGTAAATCCTTTTCACTATTTGTGCATGTGACTTAAAGATCTAGAATATAGTTTATAACAATAGGAATTTAACTTCTGACTTACCTAAAAAGTACAGCATAAATAAATGTTATTAACTACATATAAATGAGGGCTGGTGTACAGGATGTATCTTTTTTATGTCTATTTTTGTTAACTAAAGTGTAACTGTTAGTGCTGCTGCCACACAGCAGCCCCAAAAATGTAAGTCAAAGCAGATAGGTCCTTGGGCCGTATACCAGTCAGGAAATAAAACAGAAAAAAATGGCTCAAGAAAACCACAAGTATTTAATGTTAACAAGGACGCATATAAAAAACACAAGCCCTCAGAGCCTTCGCATTACAACTTTCTCATGTGTTAAAAAACAGTTGCTTACAAAGCACATCCTTTTATACACATTTACCACATGACATAATTAATTAACAAGCAATTCATAAATTGTCTTCTTAAGCCACTTTGCTTAAAGATAGGTATTAAGCAGACAACCCGATGTAAACCAGGCCCTAGTTCGCTCTAAATGTACTGATCCACTTATATTCTAAATGTTTAGTTTTACATCGTATATTACTACCTCTGCCGTCTAGCTTTAATTCTTCTCATACAATTCAGACATATGATCAACCCCTTTAACTTGTATAAGCTTGTGTAACGCATTTGTCATCACTTTCTTGTTTGTATTTGAAACATAATCACAGACTCTTTCTCTCAACTTCCTAGTCACATTTTTTGCACAGCGCAGTAGAAACTCTATGCATAGAATCAATCTACACACACACACACACACACACACACACACACACACACACACACACACACACATACACACACACACATACACACACACACACACACACACACACACACCTTACCTCTAATTACATCCAGCGAGCGTCCGTCTTCATCTAAATAAAATCCCAGCTCGCGAACATCTTCTAAATAAATAATCCAGCCAGTGTCTTCAAACTCCTTTCCTCGAGCGTCTTCTCTGCTTATTAAATAGATCCAGCCAGCGAAATCCTTTCTGGCTCTTCTTTACTAACTAAATAGATCCATCATCCAGCTAGTGAAAACATTTCCGGCTCTGGTGATTGCCGCTCGCAAAAGCATTTGAACCAGAGCCGGAATTATGTGGTACGTGATAAGTACAAGTGCGAGCTGAAGTCCGACAGGCTGGTGGAGCTGACATCATTGCGCACGGGATGACGTCAGCTCACAAAGTGCGAAAATTTAAAAAAATAAAAAAACAGCATGAATAAATCGGAATTGAAGGGGTGCCACTTGGGAATCGTGGCACCCCTTTATCTGGACCCCAAAACTCGGTAAAAACCGAGTAATTCAGGACATTTGAGAGGTCTGGACCCCAGCCATAAACAAACTATACAATAGAAGGAGGAAGCTACTACATGATAGAGCAAAATCCCAAAAAGGGAAGGCATCTCTGATCAGTATTAGCAAAAAACTACGGGCACTCATAAAATCGTCTAAGGCCAGCTTCGAGAGAAAAATTGCACAGGACACTAAGGATAATCACAAGGCTTTCTTTAGTTATGTTAGGAACCTGGGTGGGAATTCCCAGATATGCTCAGAATTAGTCCAAAATGACAAAAATACATCGAACCCACAGACATTGCCAACATCCTAGCTGACAGGTTCAGTGCAAACTTCTCCCCTCCCCCACCAAAAGGGCAAATATCTATCCCAGCAGAGTGCTGCCCCCCTGACATCTCAGATGCTCAGGTAACAGCTGCCCTCTCCAAAGCAAAAAACACAGCATCAATGGGACCAGACGGTGTCGGCTGGCCCTACATGAACTCCAAGAAGAACTAAACCCAAACATAAAACCACTGTTCAGTCTCAGCCTTACTACAGGATATGTACCCAAAGAGTGGCGTACATCAACAGTGGTGCCTCTCCACAAAGGTGGTGCCTCAACGGATCCTGGAAACTATCGCCCCATAAGCTTGACTAGCTTGGTCTGCAAAGCTATGGAAAGGATCATCATGGACCTCATAAATAAGGATATTGGGGACCTACAGACACTGGATCCTACCCAGTTCGGCTTTGTTAAGGGCAGATCCTGCCTCTTAAACCTGGTTGATTTCTTTGAAACAGTCACCAAGGCCATTGACGAGGGGAAGGTGGTCCACACAGCCTACCTGGACCTTGCAAAAGCCTTCGATACAATACCCCACTCGGGCATTATAGATAAGATCACCAGCTTAAATATAAACCCCTATGTCACTAGATGGGTTGCAAACTGGCTCAAGGACAGAACCCACATGGCTAGAATTGCTGGAGCCATGTCAGACTCCAAACCAGTTACAAGTGGTATCCCACAAGGCTCAGTCCTGGGACCTCTCTTGTTCGGTATATATTTCTCGGTGGTGCAGGCTAACACGGAAGGACTGTGGCTGACCAAGTTCGCAGATGACTGCAAACTGGGTGCCATAATCAACTCTCCAGCTGACACAAGCATCCTACAAAAGGACCTCATAGAAACAGACAACTGGTGCTAGAACCATGGCCTCAAGCTAAACGCCAAAAAGTGTATAGTCATCCCCTTTGGCAAAAATAAAGTGCCCACAAATTACCACATAGGTGGTAATCCATTAAGTATGGAAGAAGTAATTAGGGACCTGGGGATCCAAGTTGATAGCAATCTCTCATTTGACAACCACATGGCCAAAGTGGTTAGAAAAACATTTTATATAGCCCACCTAGTCATGAAGGGATCCACATCTAGATCAGGGGAGGTCATCGTGCCTCTTTACTCATCCCTCATCAGGCCCATAATTGAGTACAATTCCCCTTTTGGGATGTACCTTACCAGACACTTGCAGCAACTGGAAAGACCCCAAAAGTACCTCACCAAGAGGATCAAAGGGCTCAAACAGATGCCATATGCTGCCGGTTAAAGAAACTCCAGCTCTACTCAGTGGCATACTGCCTGCTCAGAGGCGATCTGTGCCTGACGTATAAAGCCATGTCCAACCCAGAATTAATGGACATGCTGCACCTCAGAAAATCCAAATCCCATCGAAGCTACGCTTGAGAGACTTGAACCTCAGCACTGAAATAAATAGGACATGCTGGAGGGACAGATTCATAACCCAGAGGCTCCCTTCACTCTGGAATAAAATCCCAGTCCAGGTTAGGCAGAGTCTCTCATTGACTCACTTCAAGAGGAATCTTGATGAGTGGATGGGAGATAGTAGGTTTACCCCGGGTATCACTTCTGTGTCACTGTTAGACAGAGGCACAGTATACTAACCTCGAAAAAGGGCATAGCAAAATTTATTTAAAATGGGTGGCGAAAGCCAAACACACTCTGGCTAGGCTTATAAATGCCCTAGGGCAGATAGCCTAGTATGAACCTATGAACCTATGAACCTATGGTAAGCTTGTCTGAGATTGTAAGATGCAAGTAAGTTTTAATAAGCATACTGTTAAAGAATTGCCAACATTGAAAGCCTTTCTGTTGTTGCCATGCAGAGAATACTTACATAACTAGATAACATATAAGCCTTGGGTACTGAAATGCATATGACAGTATTTGAAATAAAGGAAATGATTACATTATTTTAACAGCTCATTACAGGCTTTACCTGCAAACTAAACAGAATGCCAGTCTATCATGCGTGGTCCATATCCTGTGCAGTAATCCTTTAAGCAATGTATGTTGAACTTGTTTCTTGTTTGCTTTTCATTTTTTTTACTTTGATCATGTTTTCTCCATGAAACAAGTAGATAGTTGTTGTCAGGCAGCAGGTCTTTTTTGGATAAGAAACATTTTTACAAGTGGGGGTATCACAGAGGTTGCTACTTTTAGCATGTTACTTGGTACTTTAATAAAGCTGAATATAAATTATAATTAGAACTGGAGTACAAGGAGAAGTGGTTTGAGTTGAGTGCTGCTTGTTTTTCTTATACTTGATTTTGACTAGCATTCCAGTAACATATTTAAAAAGTAATTTATTTTTTCATGCCTCACAACCTTTTTGTTTCCATCTAGATATTAAGTAAGCTGTCATGCAGCCAATGGATTGAAATATGGGTTTTTTCTACACTTCATTTTGTCTTGATTGGACTCTCATAATGATGGCTTGGCACCCAGGGCAGAGTATTTAATTAAAGTTACAGGTTTTGTGGTTTTGAGCATAGCTCCTCCCCTTTCTAATTGGCCACACCCATTCCCACTGACCGCACCAATTCAGCTGTCTCCTGCAGCCCCCCTCTGATTTGAAGTCATCAGCTGCCACTGCATTGTCCATGTTGGTGTGAATGACCTGAGACATACTTCCCTGGACTACATGAAAAGAGACATGGAAGAGCTCTCTGATCTTGTAGCCCAGGCAGGTATGACCCTAGCCCTGAGTAGCATTCTGCCATCGCCCCGAATGATACCGCAGTACAAGGACAAAATTATTGGCTTCAACAATTGGCTAAGCTTCTGGTGTCATTCTAAGGGGATCCAGTATCTGTCTGCTTGGGATGACATGGTCAAGAGACCACGATGCTTTGCCACAGATGGCCTGCACCTGTCATCCCTGGGATTCCGGATACTGGCTAAGGCTCTTGCTGCCCCTATAGTGCTCTTTTTAGGCAAGGTTCGAATAACAAATTCACCACCGTAACTGGAACAGGCAAGCAAAAACTGAGGGTGATGCTGCTCAATGCTAGAAGTCTAAATCTCAAAATGCACTCACTCGAGGCACTCCTTAAAATGGAGAACATCGATATCTGTGCAGTGACTGAGACCTGGTTCAAGACTCCAGAGAGCACCCCTGCACTACCAGGCTATAACTCATACCACACTTTTCGGCCATGTAACCTGGACCAAAACACCAAAGGCAGGGGTATGTCCATATTCATTAAGGATATCCACACCTCCAGGCTAGTTGCTCAGCATAATGCATCTGAGGTTATCCAAGTGAAACTAACTCTGGGAAAAACTGCAATTCAAATTGTAGCTTGCTACAGATCCCTCACCATGCCCCAGGATTCCCACTCCTCTTTTCTTGATGTACTGGAAAATATTAGAGTTCAACCAAACACCCTAATAATGGGTGACTTCAACTACCCCACCATTAACTGGGAAAACTACTCATGCACTAACTCCTTAGCTCAATGCTTTCTGGAATTCATAAACTCCAATTCCCTGGATCACCTTATCCACACCCCCACCAGGGGCAGCAATATCCTAGACCTAGTCATTACCAGCATGAGTGACTGGTGTTCTACACCTGAAGTCAATTCCTTGTTGGTCCGCTCCGACCATAAGCTAATCACCCTTGATATCCACATCCCGCCCCCACCCCCCATTAAGGAAACCACGGTAAAAACCTTCTCCAAAGCCAACTTCATTCTTCTTAAGACAGAAGTGGTGAACTTCATGACACCTATGCAGATGGACAATACAGTTACAACTGCTGAATCCTACACAAATGCACTCTATAAGCACTTACACAAGTGCATAGATCGTGCTATCCCAAACAGAACCAAGATGCTATCCTCCAAAAAAAAGAAGCCAATGCGGTGGTCCCCTGCCATAAACAAACTGTACAACAGAAGGAAGAAACTGTTGCAAAAGAGAGTAAAATCCCATGAGTGGAGGAGCTCCCTGGTCAGCCTCAGTAAGAAGCTGAGATCCCTTATAATATCCTCCAAATCTAGCTACAAAAACAAAATTGCCACTGATTCTAAGGACTACCACTAAGCATTCTATAGCTATGTCAAGAATCTCAATGGCAACACCCAGATCTGCTCTGAGTTACAGCACAAAGGCATGAAAATTACAGAACCAAATGATATTGCCAACAGCCTGGCAGATAGGTTCAGTGCTAACTTTACACCCCCTCACCCCCTAAAGGGCCCATATCTATACAGGAAGAATGTAGAGTCCCTGTAATCACAACTACACAGGTAAAAGCTGCACTCTCTAAAGCCAAAAACACAGCATCCATGGGACCAGACAACATCCCAGGCTGCATTTTACATGAACTTCAGAACGAACTGGCTCCCCACTTAAGCGCCATGTTCAATAATAGCCTCACATCAGGCTTTGTGCCCACTGAATGGCACACAGCAACAGTTATCCCACTCCACAAAGGGGGAGCCACCACTGATCCTGGGAACTATCGACCTATTAGCCTGACAAACCTGGTCTGCAAGGCCATGGAACGTATCATCATGGAACTCATAAACAAAAACATTGGTAACCTTCAAACTCTGGATCCCACCCAGTTCAGGTTTGTGAAAGGCAGATCATGCCTCCTGAACCTGATTGACTTCTTTGAGGCAGTCACCAAAGCTGTAGATGAGGGTAAGGTGGTTCACACAGCCTATCTTGACCTCGCCAAGGCTTTCGACACCATCCCCCATTCTGGAATTATAGCTAAACTCACTAAACTATGTATAAATCCCAACATCACAAGATGGGTTGCCAACTGGCTCACTGACAGAACCCACACTGTAAAAGTTGCAGACTCCAAATCTGACCTCAAAGCAGTGACAAGTGGAGTACTACAGGGTTCCGTCCTGGGACCTCTCCTGTTTGGTATCTACTTCTCTGAAGTACAGGCTAACATAGAAGGCCTCTGGCTAACGAAGTTCGCAGATGACTGCAAACTAGGAGTCATAGTCAAGTCCCCAAATGATGTGGACATCCTACAGAAGGGCCTCGCTGAGACAGATGCCTGGTGTCAGAGCCATGGCCTCAAGTTCAATGCCAAAAGGTGCAGTGTCATCCCCTTTGGTAAAAACTGTGTATCCATGAACTACCACATAGGCAGCAATCTACTTAACATTGAATGTGTGATAAGAGACCTTGGGACCCAGGTGAACAGTAGTCTCTCCTTTGATAGTCACATCGCCACAGTAGTCAGGAAGTCCTTCTACATGGCACACCTCATCATAAAAGGGTTCTCATCCAGGAAAAAAAGAGGTCATTGTTCCCCTCTGTTCAACACTCATTAGACCCATTATAGAGTACAATGCCCATTTTGGAATGTACCTCATAAGACATCTGCAGCAGCTGGAAAGGCCACAGAAGTACCTCACAAAGAGGATTACTGGCCTCAAACAAATGCCCTACACTGACCACCTCAAAAAACTCCAGCTTTACTCTGTAGCATATTGTCTGCTCCGAGGTGATCTCTGCCTAACATATAAAGCTATGTCAAACCCAGAGCTATGGACATGCTACACCTAAAGAAATCCCAATCCCTTCGAGCTACATGTTTTAGGGAACTAAACATTGTCACCACAATAAACAGGACATGCTGGAGGGATAGATTCCTGTCCCAGAGACTTCCCATACTCTGGAACAGGCTACCCATCTATGTCAAGCAAAGTTCTTCATTAGCACTCTTCAAGAAAAATCTTGATGAGTGGATGGGAAATAGGAAATACACCCTGGGGATCACTTCTGTGTCTCTGCTCGACAGTGGCACAGGAAAATAGCTTTCTTGGGTGGCGTAAGTCAGGGAACCTTGTTGGCTAGGCTTACATAGGCCCTTGGACCGATAGCCTCGTACCTACCTATGAACCTATGAACCTGTTTCCCATGAATACTCTCATTACAGGGTATGTGTAGCTTTATAGTGGACTCTTGTTTGTCATACACTAAGTAGTCTAAATACTAAACATACATAAATATTTTACTATGCACCTGGATATGTACTTGAACCCTGACAGCGTTTGTCAAATGTTATTTCCTTTATGCCACACACTTCTGAAGTGTGCATTTTAAAGGTAAAACTGTTAATACCAATGACGGAGTTATAAAAGTTATGGATAAAATTCAACAATAGACAATTTAATAATTCACAGAAATATAATTAATAGTTTACAAGTTAATAATTAAAAGCACTGAATACTGAATGAAGTCACAATGGGATGATTTATTCACAGCAACCTGCTAATCACTGTAGTGTAGATCATTTGTTAGAGGGAGCCTTTTAACAGCTATTACACTGTCTTAGTAATTGACTTCAATAAGTCTGTTTTGGACATAAATTGATATTGTCATAAAAATGTTGACTGAACAAAAATGTAATTAAAAACTAGTAAGAGGCATATAATTTGAAATAAATGTTTATAGCAGTCAATGAATCTTGCTTATGCATGTTGGGGCATTATTCAAGACGCCATTAGCTTCTGTAATTACTTCAGTTGTGAACTTACTGAAATGAGTGCTTGATCTAATATCAGTTAATAATATGACAAAACCAATTAAATGGTCAGTGGGGAAAATATTAAATACATGAAAGAAATGTAACCCATGCTGCTTGTAATCTATTTCTTTTTAAGGAAAAATAAAAGCCTGCTCTGTGGGAAGTACATTAGTTAAAAAGTAGCTATTTCAGAAGATAGTTAATGTTTTTGTAAACTGATGTTTATGATTATGCATTTTCCTGATAAATGAAAAGTCTCATCTGGACCCATAAGAGGTGCCCTTGAGGGTCAGTGAAATAACAAATAGCAGTAAGACATCAATAAAACTGAAATGTGCAAATCAAGAGCAGGGCTTGGAGAAGTCAGTAGAAATGTGAAATTTCAGTTAACATTATAGACTATATAGGGTGTATAGTTGCCATTTTTAACAATGAATTACATGAACAATATTTTGCATCATGTAAAGATCAGTTACTATTACTGAAAGTACAGAATGTGATACACTCATAAATTCCAGTTATTGCTATGTCTTCACATATGATGACTGCAGTGGTGGTGCTGCGGTAGCGTTGTCGCCTCACAGTAAGACGTTGTCCCGTTCGATTCTCAGCTAGAGCGTCTTCTGTGTGGAGACATGCGTGAATGGGTGTACCTTCGTTGAAGGTTGTGCATCAGGGCCAGCAACTCGGCATGTAAAAATCTACTGCCAATCATTAGCGGACCGGAGTTCCGCTGTGGCGACCCCTAGCCGGGAAAAGCCGAAAGACACAACAACAACAGCTATGTCTTCACAGCTTGTAAGAACATCATCTTATGGTTATGGTACATAGAAATGTTACCGCTAATAAGTGCTTTTAGTCATAAATGACAACATAAACAAAATGTCTTTTTCAGATGGGACAGAAAAACTCATGTAAATAAATAAGATTCTTACCTACTTCACAAAATTCAAATGGGCAGGTACAATTTTATTCAAAAAAGGTAACTGAAACTGCATTAAACTAGATACTAAATTATTATTTTTTGTTTGGAGGCTTTACTTAACATTCTGGTATGCAGGCACCACACCCTTTGTACCAGTACCAGTTAAATAACCAAATCTGGAGGTTTCTCTGCTGAAAAAAAGAGACATCCCCATTCCAACCAAATACTTTTTCAAAGAATTGGCCTAAAGACACAATTTAGACAAGTGGTTCTGTCCAGTTTTTAAACTCCCAACTAACTGTCCTTGTCAAATCAGCAAGTATTTACTGCTCATTATGTCTTATTGTGTTTATTTATCCTTTGTTGACTGGAAGAATCCCACTAGGCTAGTGGCCTCTTTTTTTTTTGGGGGGGGGTCTGAGATGATATTTATAGTATTAAGAGAAATGTAGCCAGGGCATTGGGGGACATCCCCTACTCATTAGCGTACAGGGATGCTACTGATGGCAGTACATTCTTCTTCCTGTTTCTGTTCCAGGCACATAGGTGTACCTAAAAGAAATAATCAACCAAAGTGAACTGGAAAGTGAACTGGTGGTGTCATGGGGCAAAATTATGGTGAAATAAACAGGATGAAGAGGTTGTAGAAGACACTAAGAAAACCATATGTACAGACAGTAAAAGACAGAGAAAGAAGAAGTGAAGAGGGGAAGAAAATGAAGAAGAAATACTATGTAGTAACAATAAGCAGTAAGAAAGAAACAGGACTGGATAGGTATGAGGTATGGGACACTATAATTCTGCCACTGGGTGTTTCACCCAAGGAGGTAAGAGCTTTTATTCTTATCAACAAAGAAACATACTTTGATAACATTTTTGAATCAGTACAGTATATGTTAAATTTTTTAGAAAAATATGAACAAAAAAAGAACTGTCCTTGGACTGAATATGTAGAATGGACATTCCACAGAGCGACAAAAATAGTTATTACACAACTTAGAATGGAAGCTAAACAAGATGAACTGAAAGAACATTTAAGACAATCTGCCAGATTCACGATGGCTTGCATGGAGTGTACGAGTAGAGTAAGACTCCATGCAGCCATCGTGTCCGACAAGCGATCCAGGAACAGCTTGTAGGGGCGTGTAAGAGAGCTCCTAAAACATCTCCTACACGGACAGGGCTGGGAAATGCAAATTACCTCACTTGCAGCCGAAAGGTATGCGAATGAGGTAAATTTGCGATCCAGGAAGCACAAACCTGTCAGGGTAGGAGCCGTGTTACTGCAGAAATGTACTCAGTTAACAACTGAGTACTGTTCTGCAAATAGCACAATGGAGCCTTGTCAGCTCCAAATAAATGTTGCATATGGTTAAGGAAGCATGCCAATGGCCAAATATACGGCCATTGGAAATGTTCCCAGATGCAAAATTAAAAGAAAAATACTTTTTTTTTTTTCGGCAATTTCCGATGATTAAGCGTAGTGCAGCGCCGCACAAATGGGGTGCGCTAAAAAAAATCATAAAATAAGAAAATAAAAGCCACAAACGTAGCATCTATGAAGACTGTGAAATTACAATGTAAGGGAATAGCAGGCTGAAGACAACATGGCCACCGAGTAGGGGTTGCTAAGGAGAGAAGCCCAGTCTAAGACATGTAACCAAGCATTAGTAGGCAATCCTATGTAAATGAGTGTTAGGATAGTGAATCGCACTTTTACATAGCAAATGAGCACAGACAGTGGAGTGTAGGAGTAGGATATGGGGAGTAACAGAGTAGGAGATAGGTGACATCACAAAGGGGGTTTGTATGAAAGTAGTGAAGCTCATAGGAGCAGAGTGGCATGTGTCAGCTGTCAGTTAGACATCATGGAAAGAGGTGTGTCAACAGGTAGGCCAGGGAAAGCCAAGAAATGGAAGGCGTATACTGTGGATAACACCAAAGTTTCTTGCTGAGCAAGTATGCGCGCGTGTGCACGCCTGTAAACCCGAGTAAGACAGAGTGCGTGCGTGAAAGCATGAGTGCGCACGTGTAAGCATGTATAAGGCTGTTTAAAGACCTGTAAGTGCATTTGCGCTGGTGTGCATGTGTTTTAACTAAAATAAGCAGGTTTTAGTCCGTCTAAGCATGTGTGCGCGCGTGTGAGCTGCTGTGAGCGTGTTTGTGCTTGTATGCGCATCGCTCCCCCCCCCTGAGGAAACAGAAAGGAAAAAGGAAGCACAACAAATAGTAGGAAGCTACCAGGGAATACTAGTAGAGCTAGCAGGTGAAAACAATCAGAATCAGGCAATTACACAGGCAGAACACCAGCCCAGCCCAGCACTTAAAACTCTGCAAACAACAGTGCAGTTTGTTTCTGTCAAGAGACACTGCAACACTGGAGTAAGCTACTAGAAGTGAAAACTGAAAAAGCTTCACTCAGACAAAAAATGATAAGGGGCTGCCATTGCTGTTATAAGGTGACATATGCAACATGCTGAGGGTGGTGACAATGCAAATGCTGCCGGACAACCCACAGTGAGGAGACGGAGAAGAGTGTATAGGCCCAAGGTCACCTACCAGGGGTTACATGAGCTGGAGATAGTGGAGCGCTATAGAGTGGACAGAGACCTCCTGCAGCAAATTGCTGAGTTGTGCAGGCCACGCCTCACACACAGAACCAACAGAGGGGAACCCATCCCAGTGGAAACCAAGGTATGTGTTGGCCTAAGAATACTAGCAACAGGTACCTTCCAGAGACCAACTGGTGATATGATGGGGATATCACAGGCATCAGCATCCAGGGTATTGCACCAGTTCCTGGATGCCATGTCAGCACATGTCGGTGATCATGTATATTTCCCCAATTCCCGTGAGGTATTGGCCAGCAATATGAGTCTCTTAAGGCAAATAGCAGAATACCCTGAGGTAGTGGGTGCAATAGACTGCACGCATATACGCATCAAAGCACCAGCCGGTGAGCGGGGTAGGGCCTACATTAACCACAAGGGCTTCCCCTCCTTCAACTGCCAGGTCATGTGTGATGCCCAGGGCATAATAATGAATGTGTGTGCTGGCTGCCCTGGAAGCTATCATGATTCCCATATCTGGCATCTGAAGCAGCTGTACCAGACATTTGCCAATGGGGACATCCCACATGGTCACTTAGTGGGGGATGCTGGCTATGCACTGGAGCCGTGGCTGATGACAACCAACAGAAAAGTACACACACCTGAGCAGGAATTCCATAATGAGGCACATGCACAAACACAAAATGTAATTGAGCATGTGTTTGGGTTGTTCAAGTCATGGCTCCGGTGCCTGGACACATCTGGTGGAGCCTTGCAATAGTCACCAACTACATGTACCCAAATTGTCATGGTATGTGCTATGCTACATAATATGATTCTGTGAAAACAGCTGCAGCAAGACCAGCATAGGCCTGGGCCAAACAGCCCCCGACCATTGCCAAGGCCATCACAGGAAGAGCGTGACTCGGAGGAGGAACAACCTGAGCCTGCCCCAGTAGGCAGAAGGAGGCATGCCCAGTATGCCTTGGCCTTGGCAAAGAGGCAACGCATAGCACATACACTGGCTCAGTAGGAACCCTGGAAATGATACCTCTCTCTGACTCCCACATATAGTGAAAGGGATGCCTAAGTTGACACAACCTGCTTTCAAACATGTGCAGGGAGTGTAGTATGTGCATCCGACATAGGCAGCCCTGCAGCACCACCAGAGGCATGATGGCCATGTGTTAAGCAATGTAAGGTGGTGCTAAACAGCATTCACCACCATGTAGTATATGCAAACTTGATGACCTTGAGTATCATCCGACCCTCACCAAACATGATGCCACAATATGAAGACAAGATGATCAATTACAACAATTGTCTTAAGTATTGGTGTCAGTGAAAGGGGATCCAATGCCTGTCAGCCTGGGATGACATGCTCGACAAGACATGATGCTTCGCTAGGGATGGCTTTCACCTGTCACCTGTGGCCTTTTGGATATTGCCAAAGGCTCTTGTCATCCCCATTGTGCCTTTTTTAGGTAAGGCTCAAAAGACAAACCCACCTCCATAGGTATCACAAGGGATAAGAAACTAGAAGTAATGCTACTCAATGCCAGAAGTCTAAACCACAAGATGCACACACTCCAAACTCTCCTCAGCATGGAGAATGTTGATATCTGTGCAGTAACAGTTGACACAACCTGCTTTCAAACATGTGCAGGGAGTGTAGTATGTGCATCCGACATAGGCAGCCCTGCAGCACCACCAGAGGCATGATGGCCATGTGTTAAGCAATGTAAGGTGGTGCTAAACAGCATTTACCACCATGTAGTATATGCAAACTTGATGACCTTGAGTATCATCCGACCCTCACCAAACATGATGCCACAATATGAAGACAAGATGATCAATTACAACAATTGTCTTAAGTATTGGTGTCAGTGAAAGGGGATCCAATGCCTGTCAGCCTGGGATGACATACTCGACAAGACATGATGCTTCGCTAGGGATGGCTTTCACCTGTCACCTGTGGCCTTTTGGATATTGCCAAAAGCTCTTGTCATCCCCATTGTGCCTTTTTTAGGTAAGGCTCAAAAGACAAACCCACCTCCATAGGTATCACAAGGGATAAGAAACTAGAAGTAATGCTACTCAATGCCAGAAGTCTAAACCGCAAGATGCACACACTCCAAACTCTCCTCAGCATGGAGAATGTTGATATCTGTGCAGTAACAGAAACCTGGTTCAAGGCTCCCAAGAGCACCCTAGCACTAACAGTTTACACCTCATACCATGCTTTACAGCTGCAAAACATGGAACAAACTACAAAAGGAGGGTGAGTATCAATATTTGTCAAAGATACCCACACCCCCAGGTTGGTAGCATAGCATGAAGCATCAGAGACTATCCATGTGCAACTAACAGTGGGTAAAACTGCCTTCCAGTTCATAGCCACACTTGGAACTGCACTTGGCTGATGGAGAATGCATGAAAATATGAAGGTCTCCCCAAACACCATTATATTGGCCGACTTCAACTACCCAAACATAGACTGGGAGCATTACCCTAGCTGCAACACCCTAACCCAAAGGTTCCTAGAATTTATAAACTCAAATGCTATGGAACAGCTTGCTACCACTCCCACAAGAGGGGAAAACATACTGGACCTGATCATCACCAACATGGGGACTCTATGCCCAAGACCAGAAGAGTATCCCTCACTGGTAAGATCAGACCATAGAGTAATCTCACTGGATATTCACATTCCGACCCCAGCCCATGGCCAGAAAACCACAGTGAAAGATTTCACTAAAGCAAATGTCACACTCCTCAAAACCGAGGTGGAATCCTTCACAGCCCCTGTGCCTGTGGAAAATATGGCCCAGACCTCAGAACCCTTTATAAACGCATTCTATGAACACCTTCAGGAATGCATGGATCATGCAATCCCAAATAAAACCAAGATCCAATCCTCCAAAGGCAGACATCTTGTCTGGTGGACCTCAGCCATAAAAAAACATACAATACAAGGAGGAAGCTACTATATAATAGAGCAAAATCCCAAAAAGGGAAGGCATCTCTGATCAGTATTATTGAAAAATTACGGCCACACATAAAATTGTCTAAGGTCATCATTGAGATAAAAATTGTACAGGACACTAAGGATAATCACAAGGCTTTCTTTAGTTATGGTAGGAACCTGGGTGGGAATTCCCAGATATGCTCAGAATTAGTCCAAAATGACAAACAATACACCAAACCCACAGGCATTGCCAACATCCGAGCTGACAGGTTCAGTGCAAACTCCCCCCCCCCTCCAAAAGGGCAAATATCTATCCCAGCAGAGTGCTGGCCCCCTGACATCTCAGCTGCCCAGGTAACAGCCAGCCTCTCCAAAGCAAATCACACAGCATCAATGGGACCAGACAGTGTCCTGGGCTGTGTCCAGCATGAACCCCAAGAAGAATTGAACACAAACATAAAACCACTGTTCAGTCTCAGCCTTACCACAGGATATGTACCCAAAGAGCAGTGTACAGCAACATTGGTCCCTCTCCACAAAGGTGGTGCCTCAGTGGATACTGCAGACTATTGGCCCAGAAGCCTGACTAGCTTGGTCTGTAAAGCTATGGAAAGGATTATCATGGACCTCATAAATAAAGATATTGAGGACCTACAGACACTGGATCCTACCCAGTTTGGCTTTGTTAAGGGCAGATCCTGCCTCTTAAACCTGGTTGAGTCATTTGAAACAGTCACCAAGGCCATTGGCAAGGGGAAGGTGGTCCACACAGCCTACCTGGACCTCGCAAAAGCCTTCCATACAATACCCCACTTGGTCATTATAGATAAGCTCACCAGCTTCAATATAAACCCCTATGTCACTAGATAGGTTGCAAACTGGTTCAAGGACAGAACCCACATGGTCAGAAATGCTGAAGCCATGTCAGACCCCAAACTAGCTACAAGTGGCATCCACAAGGTTCAGTCCTGGGACCTCCCTTGTTTGGTATATATTTCTCGGAGGTACAGGCCAACACAGAAGGACTGTGGCTGAACAAGTTTGCAGATGACTGCAAACTGGGCGCCATAATCAACCCTCCAGCTGACACAAGCATCCTACAAAAGGGCCTCATAGAAACAGACAACTGGTGCCAGAGCCATATCCTCAAGCTAAACGCAAAAAAGTGTATAGTCATCCCCTTTGGCAAAAACTAAGTGCCCACAAATTACCACATAGGTGGTAACCCATTAAGTATGGAAGAAGTGATAAGGGACCTGGGGACCCAAGTTGATAGCAATCTCTCATTTGACAACCACGTGGCCAAAGTGTTTAGAAAAACATTTCATATAGCCCACCTAATCATGAAGGGATTCACATCTAGATCAGGGGAGGTCATCGTGCCTCTTTACTCATCCCTCATCAGGCCCATAATTGAGTACAATGCCCCTTGTGGGATGTACCTTATCAGACACCTGCAGCAGCTGGAAAGACCACAAAAGTACCTCACCAGAAGGATCAAAGGGCTCAGACACATGCCATTTGCTGCCCGGTTAAAGAAACTGCAGCTCCACTCAGTGGCATACCGCCTGCCCAGAGGTGATCTGTGCCTGATGTATAAAGCCATGTCCAACCTGGAATCAATGGACATGCTGCACCTTGGAAAATCAGAATCCCATCAAGCTACGCGCTCAAGAGACCTGAACCTCAGGACTGAAATAAATAGGACATGCTGCAGTGACAGATTCATAACCAAGAGGCTCCCTCCACTCTTGAGTAAACTCCCACTCCAGGTTAGCCAGAATCCCTCATTGACTCTCTTCAAGAGGAACCTGGATGAGTGGATGGGAGATTGTAGGTTTACCCTGGGTATCACTTTTATGTCACTGTTAGACAGAGGCACAGTATACTAACCTTGAAAAATGTCATGGTAAACTCCACTTAAAATGTGTGTTGAAAGCCAAACACACTCTGGCTAGGATTATAAATGCCCTAGGGCAGATAGCCTAGTATGAACCTATGAACAGAATCACACACACCAACTAGTACAACTGTGGTCAATGTGGAGTAATGTTTGGCAATGTCCACCCAAGTTGGTGAATACACAGCAATGTTGGACAAGCCTGGTTTAAGTAGGCCATAGCTGAACAAAATGCAACATGCTCATAGTTGCCCAACTGGCCCTTAACCAGTCTGGTCAGTATGAACATTTAAAGCAGTGATGGGACTCAAACCCATGATACTGTGCACCATAGTGAAAGTACTGAACCAGTACACCATGACAGTATTGCAGTGTTCAGCCAGTATGAAAGAATGTTGACAAGTATTTGCAAACTATCCCATGGAAACCCTGCAGCCACAGCACAATCCCTGTTGAGTTATGACACAGAGGAGTCTGGCAGCAAGAACACAACATGACTTCCAACACACACAGTATAAATGTCAATATTGGTCATGTTCACACACAGCCACAAATGTAGTGGACTTCAGATCACAACATATGGAAAGGTCACACTGGGCATGCTCACACACTTGGATAAATGAGACATATGTCAGGCAACAAACCATGGAAGGCCTGAACTGGGCATGCTCACACACTTAGGCCATGTCTGAGTATAGCAGTTGGCCACACATATCTGGCAGTTGTATGTGTTAAGCCAGGAACCTCCCACGATCCAGCAATCTGCCCTGTGCACACAGTTAAATGACAACAGACACATATATTAATATACTGGAACCCTGTCATGATCAAACATGTTACGCAGATACACAAGTTGTTCATAGAAACTGGGAACGCTATGGCAATAAAGACCTGCAAACAGTATCAGCAACAAATATTGTGCATCCCCAACATAAACATAGGTGCAGAGGTCGATGCTAGGCTGTCTGCCCTAGGGAATTCATAAGCCTAGGCAGAGTGTATTTGGCGTCCACCTCCCCAGTAGAGTAGCCTACTGTGCCTCTGTAAAGTAGGTCACAGAAGGCACCCTTTAAGGCTAGTTTGCTGTGCCTCTGTCAAGCAGGGACACAGTGGAGACCCCAGGGGTGAATATGCAATTTCCCATCCATGCGGCTGGATTTTGCTGGAAGAGGGTTGGCGAGGGGCTATGTCTAACTTTAATTGGGATTCAATTCCAGAGTGAGGGGAGCCCCTGGGTAATGAATCTGTCCCTGCAGCATGTCCTATTTAGTTTTGTGCTGAGGTTTAAGTCCCTGGAGTGTGTAGCTCTAAAGGTCTTGGATGTTATGAGATGGAGCATGTCCATTACTTCTGGGTTTGATATAGCTGTGTACGTCAGGCATAGATTATCTCTGAGTAGGCGTTAAGCAACTGAGTAGAGCTGGAGATCCATTAGTTGAGCTGCATAGGACATCTGTGTGTAGCCCATGATCCTCTTGGGGAGGTACTGTTGTGGACACTGTAGTTGCTGCAGGTGTTGGGTAAGGTACACCCCAAAAGGGCCATTGTAGTCAAACATGGGCCTGATGAGTGACTAGTAGAGGGCCACAATGACCTCTCATGATCTACATGCAAACCCCCATGTGATAAGGAGGGCTATATAAAGGTCTTTGCAATGACTCTGTCAATGTGATTAGCAAAGGAGAGGTTACGATCTATGTTGGTCCCCAAATCTGTAAATACATCTTCTGTACTTAATGGATTACCACGTATGTGGTGATTTGTGTGCACCTTGTTTTCCCCAAAGGGGATGACTATGCATGTCTTAGCATTTAGCATGAGGCCATGGCTCCGGCAACAAGCATCCATCTCTGAGACCCTTATGGAGGAAGCATGTGTCAGCTGCAGTGTTGCGTATGGCCCCCAGTTAGCAGTCATCTGTGACGTTTGTTAGACATAATCCCCCCGTGTTAGTCTGAACCTCAGAGAAGTACATACCGAACAGGACAGGTCCCACAACTGAGCCCAGTGAGACACCAGTTGTAACTGGTCTGGAATTGGACATGGCACCTGCAATTCTGACCATGTGGGTTCCATCCCTGAGGCAGATAGCAACACATCTAGTGATATAGGTGTTGATATTTAAGCTGGTAAGCATATGTATGATGCCTGAGTGGGGTATTGTGTTGCAGGCTTCTGCAAGGTACAGGTAGACTGTGTAAACTACCTTGCCCTCATCCATGGCTTCAGTAACCATTTCAAAGATATGAACTATGTGTAAGAGGCAAGATCTGCCCTTAACAAAGCCGAATTGTGTATGATCCACTGTCTGGAGGCTCCCAATGTTTTTGATTATGACTTCCATGATAATACGCTCCATAGCTTTTCTACCACACTAGTCAGGCTTATGGGGTGATAGTTCCTGTGGTCCGTTGTGGCACCACCTTTGTGGAGTGGGAGCACTGTATCTGTATGCCATTCTCAGGGTACATATCCTGTAGTAAGGCTAAGTTGGAACAGTGACTTAATGTGAGTGTTCAGTTCTACTCAGAGCTCATGTAGGACACAGCCTGGGACACCATCCGGTCCCATACATATGCTGTGTTATTTGCTGTGGAGAGGGCACCTTTCACCTGTGCATCTGTGATGTCAGGGAGGTTACATTCATTTGGAATGGGCATCTGTACCCTTGGGGGGTAAGGGGGGGGACATTTGTGCAGACTCTGTCTGCCAGGGTGTAGGTTATGTCCGTAGGTTTGGCATATTTTGTGCTGTTATGCAACAATTCAGAGCATATCTGTGTTGTTTCCACACATATTCCTGACATAACTAAAGAAGGCCTTGTGATTATCTGTAGTGTCTGGTCAATTTCACTGTCAAAACGTACAAGTGATGATTATATGAGGGATTGAAGTGTCTTGTCAATACTGTTCATAGGTTCATAGGTTCATAGGTTGGTACTAGGCTATCAGCCCTAGAGCCTATACAAGCCTAGCCATAACAATTCCCTGGCTATTTCTTCCCACGTTATTTACTTTCCTGGACCCCTGTCTAGCAGGGCAACTGACGTGATCCCTGGGGTGATCCCTCTGTTCAGAGATATCCTCCCTCTGTGGGATATTGCTCTGTTATGTAGCAGCTTCCTCCTTCTATTGTACAGCTTATATATGACCGGGGTCAACCAGACAGGTCTCCTGTTTTGGAGGAGTCATAGTTTTATTTGGAATAGCATGATCAATGCATACCTGCAGGTACTCATACAATGCGTTTGTAAAGGATTCTGCAGATTGGGCTGTATTATCCTCCAGCACAGGGCCTTTGAAGTATTCCACCCCAGTCTTCACAAGTGCAAAGTCTGCTTTTGAGAAATTCTTTACAGTGATTTCCTTGGCTGGGGGTGGGGACGGGATATTGATGTCCAGGGAAAGTTGTTTATGGTCTGATCTTAACAATGAGGGTTCTACCTCTGGTGTGGAACATAGAGTCCCCATGTTGGTGATGATCAGGTCCAATATGTATTCCCCCTTGTGGGTGTGGTGACTGGTTGTGCCATAGCACATGGATCCACAAATTGTAGTGGCTGTAGGGTGATGTTGTTGGGGGCCTGAGTAGTATCCCCAGTCAATATTTCTGTACCTGAAGTCAACCACTATAATGGTGTGTGTGAAGACCTTCATATCCTACACTGTTCCCAGGAAAGCCGGGTGTGGTTCATGGGTATGGGGGGGGGGTGGTCTGAACTACACACCAAACCAAAAGGCAGTTTTGCACAATGGTAGTTGTATATGTATGGCCTGTCATGCTTAGTGCAGTGGTACCAACCCAGAGGTGTGTGTATCTGTGATGTATATGGATACACCCCCTACTTGTGTTGTGTGTTACAAGTCCTGTGGTCATGAAGCATGGTATAGAACATAACCTGGCAGTGCCAGTGTGCATATGTGACCCTGAACTAGGCGTCTGTTAATGCACAGATATTGTTATCCCCCATACTGAGGGATAGTAAAAGATGTACATTCCTCTTTGGAAAGACTGATGATGTCAGCACCCTATAAATACAGCAGGAGAAGGGAAATCATCCAGTAATGCGAATAGCGCGCTGTGCTAATGTATCTCTCTCAAGTATCATAACATCGTTAAGTAGGGGTTTGAATCCTGCAAATGGTGTGTGTGGGGTGGTAGTGGGGTGTGTATGTATGCAATTCTCTGTGAAAAGAATGGCCTTTTTGAAGACTGGGATAACACACTAAAAGATGTACATTCCTCTTTGGAAAGACTGATGATGTCAGCACCCTATAAATACAGCAGGAGAAGGGAAATCATCCAGTAATGCAAATAGCGTGCTGCGCTAATGTGTCTCTCTCAAGTATCATAACATAGTTAGGTAGGGGTTTGAATCTTCAAAACGCTGTGTGTGTGGGGGGTGTGTATGTATGCAATTCTCTGTGAAAGGAATGGCCTTTTTGAAGACTGGGATAACACACTAAAAGATGTACATTCCTCTTTGGAAAGACTGATGATGTCAGCACCCTATAAATAAAGCAGGAGAAGGGAAATCATCCAGTAATGCGAATAGCCCGCTGCACTAATGCGTCTCTCTCAGGTATCATAACATAGATCAGTAGGGGTTTGAATCCTTCAAATGACATGTGTGTGTTTGTCACGCAGTTTGTCAATGTGTTGTGTGTTTTGCTTTTATTATTGTATGACATATTATTATAACAGTAGTTTCAATGCACACATCAGGTATGTGTGTGCCACATACAGATATGTACCTGTGACCTTTAATAGTTCCTATGTGTGAAGCCTGCCTCATATGATTACAGTTGTTACCTTTGCCAGCATGTGCCGCAGCTTACCAGACCTTAGGCCATACATGTATGTTGGTGACAATGCAGGCTACTGCAGCGATCTGTGTCCTAGGCCGACTATGTGACACACACCCATGAAAGCTTTGATAGATTAATGTGGGTGAGGGTTCATGTCTGGAGTATATGCCAGACATGTTAAAACACAGCAAAGACTGTGAGTGATGGACATCTAGTGTAGGTGTATGGCAACTGTTGCCGATATGCATACAAACACCATCTTGCTTAGGTGATACACCAAGGGACTGCAGAATACCTTTGGAAATGTGAATATCACAGGATAGACAAGATAACACTTGTCCACATGTACACACCATTACTCGTTCTACATGATGGGTGCTACCACCTACATGGTACTGTTGGAATACTATGTTAACTACATGCCGATGACAATGCTACAGTTGCGTTACAGCAATACAGCATGGCTTGGACAACAGGTATCTGTCTGTATGATACCCTTGTGGTGGTTAGGTGTGTCATGTGTAGAATGCATTGTAGGCCACTGTATGCATTTGCAGTCGTGGATGGACATATCCGTAGTGTGTTGACATGTACGTGAGACTGCTATATGCCAAAGAGTATTGTTCCCAGGGATGTGTAGGGCTCAGTAAGAATGGCTACTGGTATAGTGTAGTACTGCAGGGATATCACTGACACCAGGTTCCTACATCTGTGTATCAGTTGAGGAGACACCATGTAATGACCATGGAATGTCAGGCTATGTAGGCTGTGTATAGTACCAAAATGGAGACCATTGACATATGGAAACTGTATCACTCACAGCATACTGTCAAACCATGTCATGTTCCATGCTAACCATGTTCACAAATGTACACCTGCAACTCTGTGCTGCAGACATCACACATGTACTGTCCACACCCCAACACATGCAGGCACAGGTACACACAACAGCCATATGGCACATGTGCAGACAGTACACTTTGGGAATTAACACTGGTGTATGCAAAACTACAATGACAGTCATAGTTAATGCATCATGCATGCTCGAATATACCCACAACGATATCATTACACTGTACTGTTAACAACATGATATTATTATTACAGTGCTATGTAGTCACCCTGTGCATCAGCACCATGCTATCCTGTTCCTGCATCAATGTTACAGATGGCAGGAGGTGGCACAGTTTCATTATATGCACAGGGTGTGTACTTGGTTTGTCAGAGTCTGCCATTGACACATCCAATTGACGTGTGTGTGTGTGTGTGTGTGTGTGTGTGTGTGTGTGTGTGTGTGTGTGTGTGTGTTAGTGAGGGACAACAGTACAACATGGGGCAATGTTGATGCGATGTGTCTGTATGTGTTAGCCCTAGGTGTTAGCATTATGTGTGTGTGTGTGTGTATGCTTGCACACAGTTCCACCATGTGGCTGCCATATACGGGTGTTTGTGGACAGCCACAGACTGTACCTGCCAGGTCATACAGATCACTGTCTCTGTCCATGGACACTGTACCTGTGCCTGGCAGGGGTGCTACAGACAGTATTAGGTACTAAGCCAGACTGGGTACTGTCATGAGAAGCAGTGGGTTGTTGACTGTACACATGTCCCTGCTGGGGCTGTCCAGAGCCACGTGAACATGGTCTTCTAGGATGGTGTAATGACAGCACAGACCCAGCATTGCTGGGGCTGGTACTGGCACTATGGGAGTGGCTTTGGGTTTGTAATCGTCTGCGACAACTGCCAGCTGCTGATGTTGCTGGCATACGTCCATGTCGACGCCTCAACCATCCTGCACTGTCCTGGCTCCTGGACATGTAGTTGTGGAAGAGCTCTAATGTGTCCCCCCAACGTCTATCAATGACCGCGCTGATATTACGGATGGCAGCCACAACGTCACACATAGTGTCATTCATAGCAGTGCGATGTGCTCTAAGCTCCCTCAGACCCTGTCTGGTGTACTGTTCCATATGTGCCTGTGCCTGCATTACAGCCCAGAACATAGCTGAGGTTGAAAGACCTCTGTGGGCACGTCTGACAGGGGCAGTACGACCACGGATGCTCCCACGAGAACCCCTGGACATCTGCCTGTGTGGTACCATGTCAGGAATCTGGCCATGGCTGCTGTGAGGGGATGCATGTGCCAATGATACCATACTACCCTGGTCAATGCCCACTGTATGCTGTCCCTCAGCTAAGGACATTGGTGAAAATGGATGTATCGGCAGGATGACTGTGCGCATTGATGGGGTTGACTGCTGTGTAGTGTCGATTGGCTGACCAACAACAGACCCTGTCACACCTCCCTGTGCCATTACACATGTATCATCATTATCACTATCCCCAGCAGTGGCTTCAGGTTCCCTGCTGCACTCCACCAGAGCAACATCAGAACCTGTGTGAGGAAGATAGGAAACACAGTTTACAAATGTGTACACGATGTTAGCACACATGCACACATGCGCACATGCACACATGCGCGCATGCACACATGCACACATGCACACATGCGCACATGCACACATGCACACAGGTGCACAGGCACACAGGTGCACAGGCACACAGGCACATTCCTCAGTACAGCAGATACAAACACAGATCCAACACATACATAAAACTGTTTGAGGGTGGGTGATAGTATCACAAGGAAAAACATCACTGCACATGTGTCAGCATGCAGATTATGTGTTGCACAGGAACATGCAGTGCAAGTGTAGATATCCCTTGTTAATAACAGTATACATGTACTTGATGGTTGTGTGTAGTTGTTCAGTGATTATCTCTACCCTGGGACACAATGTGTACAAGGACATAACAAGGTTGTGCAAGTGTTACAAGCTGTGGGTGCATATATTTGCACACACACACACAACACATGACGGTGCTATGCAATAACTGCTATGTGTACTTTTGTGGTCAGTGGAACTGGATGTGGTGTAGTAATGTGAGCCATGATCAATATGCTTCTTGTGGTCAGTCAACAATAATAATGTGTGCCAGACAGGCAGCTAGCATGCTGTACCTGAAGTGCAGTAACATGACTACATCCACAATTACACAGCCACTTGTTACATGGGTGTGTAAGGTGGCCAATAGTGTGCATTGCCTAACATGAATGTATCATTTGTTCAAGACTGTTGCACAAAGACATGGTAGGCCTCTACCCCTCAGGTATATTATGTGTGCTGCGTAGAGGATGTGGGATACTGAAGAGTGGCCATACAGCAGGTGTCATAATTGGACATGTGTAGCAGGTTAAGGTGTAGTGTCTATGCCAAACATGTGTGTGTTGTGTACATGTGTATCAGGTATGCCAACACAATGTCCAGTACTGTGTTGCCACACATGTGTGTCATGCTCTGTGTATTGCATGTGAGTGAGGCAGCTACTGAGAATAATGGGATATGCATAGTCTCACAGCAAACATGCACAGCATGCATTATGAGTAGGTGTTACATGTGCACACACTACACCTCCATGTGACATGCACATGTCATTAGCAATAGTATTGTTATTACACACTCACCAGCATGGATTGGCTGCCTTGCTGTCACTCCAGAGGGACCTGCAAAAATATGACAGTGATTGCCAGTGGCCACAACTGTGCCATTGATACTGTGAGTATGATAAAGTACAGTAGTACAACAGGTGGCTTTCACAGGTGTACAGATTATGCTCAAAATATCAATCTTGCAGGTTAACAGCTACACACACAGTACATATCTCACACACGCATAAACTACCAGTACAGAGAACAGTCAACTACAGATATGGCATGTTACCTGCACACTCCATTTCAACATGCTGGGTGGCTCCAGCCTCGATGATGACACATGTTTGTGGATGTTGTTGTTGTTGGCCTGGAGCCGCAACACTTAGGAGGTGCTCCTCCACACTGGTGAGGGGGGGTGGATAGGTAACCCACCACTTGTGGCAAGCTGTTGTCTGTGGATATCAGATGCATACTGCCGGACATGTCTAATTAAATCACTGCAGTGATGGAGTACCTGCTCATATGTCCGATTATGCATGCCTACGTCATTTACCCGACAGACAAGATCTTGCCACAGTGCAGCCCTCTCATGCTGGTTCTGGCTGGCCCTGGAAAACAGCACAGAGAAATTCTGCACCAGGCTCTGGTGGATCTCCTGATCCTCTGCTGCTGTATAAGGTGGGTTACGCTGATGCACCATCACCCTGGAAGGAAAAGAAAAATATGTGAGCAAGTCATGTGGCACACTTAATATTCTAATGTACTGATATCACTTAACTGCCATATATAGCATCTGTCTGTCTATCAGGGGATACACATGTTCAATACCACATATCAGTGCTCAGCACACAACTGTCTGACAGTGCCTGCCACACTCCATACAACAAACTAGTATACACCAGCACTCGGCACACTGTTTGGGATACAATGCACAACCTCACACTGGGGGTAAGTATCAAGCTAATGGATGAAGTATATTGTCATCCCATGCAATGAATGCAATGCACATTTACAGTTTAAATGGTAATCCACCCTAGTCTTTGATGCCATACCCTTACCTGACATATGTGCACAGTTGTTAATATAGCCAGCATACTGCTGTCACAGAGTATACATGCTGCCAGGTACACACACATACCCTGTAACACACATGTGATTGCGGCCATGGTACAGGCATCATTACACACACATTACACATACATACAACACACAAATGTATGACGACACAGATGAGCATTAACTGTGTACCTTATAGTACTGTGTGCCCCTACTTACAGATACCTATGCATGAGGTATGTAATCTGTGCAGACTACAGGAAACACACCAGACAGTGTTACCAGGAATGTGAACATACACCATACTGTAGTGTTTAGGCCTACAACTTCAGGTAGTACAACAGTTCATATGTGAGCTGGATTCAACAGCAGTACCATTTACTGAGCATACATGTGTTGCTTCTGCCTATGATGGGACACCGCAGTCATACACAGGGAACTACAGCACAACATATGCCAATCTACTATGTTTGCATCCCGATAACTGACACATCTTTCTCTGGCCTCACACCTACGACACAAACTACCATGACAGACACAAACTCACGCTAAGCTATCACACCTTTACAGACCTTGCACACAGTCAGTGTCACACTCATTCAACCTCACATAGCTGGTATTGCACTGAGTACATGTGTGTGTGCATTGCGTCATAGGTAGGTACTATGCTATTGGCCCTGGGCCTAGGGTAGCCTAGCCATATGCTACCCTGCACTTTGGGACACATGTAATGTGATTTTACTTGCTCCTGTGAAACAGTTACACAGAGGTGACTCACAGAGCATATTACCTATCTCCATAACATTCATCAGGGGTATGTATGACATCTATTAATAAGGAGCCTTGTTTGTTAATGCTGGGTGGTTTAGTCCAGGGTATGCCATATTTGTGTATAGAAACCTGTACCTCCAGCATGTGCTGTTTAGTGTGGTGACAAGGATTAGGGCCCTAGGTCATGTAGGCTGGACGGATTGTGAGGTGTTGCCATGGTGGTTGGCTGACTGGTATGGGTGTGACATAACTTTGTATGTCCAGCAGTGGTAACCTCTGTGTAGGAAGTATGCAAGGCACTCTAGCTGTGGTTTCGTGAGTCAGTCTGCATAGGGAATGTGTTTGAGGGCATTATCAGTCTTTGTTAGGCATGTCTGTGGCCTTTCCACTTGCTGTAGTTATCATGGGAGGTACATATTGCATAGGAAATTGTGAGGTGTAGAGGGGCACACCGACTTACATTTCCCTAGCTGGCACACCTTTTGTAATGACACGTACCATGTACAGGGATTACAAGACTAGTGTGCCACTGTGGATATCAAAGGGGAGGCTATTTTACACCTGTGTCCCATGTTCCCTTCTGACACCTCCAGTGGTAGGCAGGCAACCACCTATGTGGTAGTTAGTGGGTAACATGTTTTGGAATGGGGTATGGTACTGCAGTATCAACACTGGTGTTCAGTCCATGCCTTGGTCACCAGGCACCTGTTGCAGTACATCTGCCCCCATGTCTCCCTCTCTCACTCTCTCTTTATATATATGTATATATATATAAATATAATATATATATATATATATATATATATATATATATATATATATATATATATATATATATATATATATATATATATATATATATATATATATATATATATATATATATATATCCATATATATATATATATATATATATATATATATATATATATATATATATATATATACATACACGCTCTATATAACTATATATATATATATATATATATATATATATATATATATATATATATATATATATATATATATATATATATACATATCTATAGACATTCATATCTATCTGCATATATGTATGTATCTACATATATATATCTATATATGTATGTATCTATTATATCTATATGTATATACATATTCTATCTATCTATATATCTATCTATACATACTCTCTATGTATATGTATATATATATATAGATATATATATATATATATATATATATATATATATGTGTGTATATATATGTATACATATATACACACACTTCTAAACATCCATTGCTGTACATATACATGCACATGTAGGCACATAGACTGCCCACCTTTCATGGTGGGAATATCACTTCTGAAACAGTTGTGAGACATACCATTCTGTAATGATATTGCACAGTGTTGTGCAGAATGCATTATGCTGTCCTCAGGCCGTATAGCTGTAGCAGGCCTCACTGGCTCAGTCCCACAGAAGTTCACCACCACATGACATATACCTGCACTGCATGCTGTTTTCATTGCCACACACTACAACCTACATTGATATGTGCACATAGCAACCTTCAACTACATATGTATGTCCAGCCTTTACTAACAGTTGCAGTATGTCCCTTGCCCTATGCACATCTGCATATACATATAGATACAGACTGCTAACACATATGGAGGGTTCACAGTATGTAGATTATTAGATTATGTAGTTTACATTACCTTTGTCTCTGACAGCTTTTTTTCTTTTGGCTTTCTGGCTTGCTTGCTTGCTGGCTTTTTTTTTGGTCTCTTCTCTCTCTCTCTCTCTCTCTCACTCTCTCACTCTCTCACTCTCTCACTCTCTCTCACTCTCTCTCTCTCCCGTTGCTGCAATGATATTATTGCATGTGTGGACTGCTTTTGTAGGTATCTGCACATGTGCATGTGATGGCATCTGCACCAATTGGTGGCTAGCATTTAGTAATTGCATGCAGCCTGCTGTGTGGTAATTGCAGTTCTCACTGTGATTTCAGGACACTGCTATAAAATGAAAGGTTAGGTAGGCGTAGGCCTTTCAGTTTTGCAAGGTGGGGACCATGCTGGTTTGCTGTGGACACTGTTGTATCAGTCAGAAGGTTGGTATATCTCTCATATCTGAGGCTGTGTTGTAGCCACTGAAATGCATGTTGTACTGAAACCTGACTGTTGCTTCTTCCAGTGCACTCTTCTCAGTGTGCATGTTAACTCACACCTGCTAATGATAACACTGTTTACATGGGAGTATGTACTTTCCTGTGGGATTTGTGGATTAACTGGCATACAACACTAGTTCTTGCAATGTGTTGCTATGGCTTTTCTATTTTCCCTTTACATTCACTCATTGAATGCCTGATATTTGTCTTTACTGGAATGTGTTGCTATGGCTTTCCTATTTTCCATTTACATTCACTCCTTGTAATGCATGATATATTTCTTTCAGCACTAAGTTCTTATATGTTTGCTGTGGCTTGGTGGTACTTCATGCAGTCTGGTGAGCCCAAGGTCTGAGGTTTGACACTTACAAAGGTATTTTATTTTGCTGCTGAGCAGTACTGGGGCCTTGTCATACAGAGTGAATAAGGCACTTTTAAACAGTAGTAAGTGGGAAGCAGGAAGTCAGTGGGGACACCAGCTAGGGATGTGCAGGCTGGGTGTAGGGAAGGTCCATAGCTGCAAATTTCTCTAACTGCAATAGCTGTACATATGTTTGACATTTGCTGTGACATTTGAAACCTTCCACCCTTGAGAGAGGGGTGAGGACAACTAAGTATATTGTACTAACAATTATTAATATCAGGCACATACAGTGCTTGTGAACTGCTATACTGTCATTAGTATGTTAGATGGCTACATCCTTTGATATTTCTGTGTCGTACTCCTACATAAGGGCATGCTTGTGGAAGTAATTCTACAGCTATTCACAGAGTGTTTAACAGCTTACAGGCTGATATGCCTGTGTGTTTCTGACACTTCCAGGCCTCAGATACTCTCATGTATATATTTCACCAGCCTCAGGGAAAGGTACATATCAGTGGGATACACCTGTGATATATTTCAGATATTCTGCAGTTGTGACTGTGGGGTATTTTGAGCATATGTATTAGTACACCATTTCTGACATGCAAGTAGGGTCTACTGTAACATTGACAGTTACCATTACTTGGGATTCCCCACCTTTCTGCCTACTGTGAGTACATTTCATAAGGAGCCAGTGGGGCACAGGTAACATTTGTTTGCAAATCAGGGACATCCCTGTAAATCAGTCACAGGTGGAAGGTCTGGCCTCTTACCTATTCAAATATGGTGGTGTTTATCCTGCTCTGATACTGTGTAGGGTTTGTAAGGTGCTACTGTAACATTATTACCTACTAGCATGGCTGTTTCTCTTATCACACTAATGTAATGCAATTCCACAAGAATTGCCAGTAAAGATGCACAGAACAAGCTTTGTGTAATGGCCTTCCTATTTTCCCTTTACATTCACTCATTGTATTTCATGATATATTTCTTTCAGCACCAAGTTCTCATATATCTGCTGTGGCTCAGTGGTAATTCATGCAGCCTAGTGTTCCAAGGTTTGGGGTTTGAGACTGACAGTGGTATTTTATTTTGCTGATGAGCAGACTACAGGCCTTGTCATACAGAGTGACTAAGGCACTTTTAAGCAGTTGTAAGTGGGTTTGTGCGAGTTTGTACGATGCTTAGCTACGCTTATCTACGCTTAGCAAAGCGCACACAAGCGCACACCTGCTGACTACTGTTTAAAAGTGCTTACTCCCGCTAACACCTGCGCTATTTTCTTTTAAAGAAAAGAAAATGGGGAAATAGGAAAGTGGTGAAAAAGGGGGCACAAAGACGGTAGGACAGTAGGAAAACAAGCTCGGGATGTGCAGGAAGGATGTAGGGAAGGCCCATAGCTGCCCAATTCTTTACCAGCAACAGCTGTGCATATGTTAGAAATTTAGAATGAGATTTGACACCTTCCACCCCTGAGAGAGGGGTGAGGACAACAAAATATGTTGTAGAGCCAATTGTAATTATCAGTTTACATGTCCAGCAGACATGTATGCGAAATGGGCAGCTATGTATGGGGTGTAATTTTTTTGCGGGAACAGAGTGCCCTTTTTTATTTTTTTTTTTCAGGTGAGAGTGGAATGTGAGGTACAGAAAGTAGGTATATTTGGGGATGTAGGTTGGGGAGGTTAACAGACAAGACAAACAAGACGCATACAGGGGCGGAGTATGACACATGTGGGGGGTAAACACAATTGACGGGGATGGATGTTTGGATATCGCAAGCCCATGAACCCAAAGATGGCAACAGTGGAACTGAGATCCCCACCCATGGGCAGTTACCACTGTGCCTTCACATCCCAGGCCGGGGCTGCGCTGGGGGCTGGATAGGATGGGCAGGCACACCCATGAGTTGTGCCACTCTCGCCTCAAGCTGGTGTAGTGGATCAGTCACAGAATGCCTGATCTCACTACCCACCACAGACCGGACCCTATGGAGGGTGAGTGGAGGCTCTCCTACTGCCATGCTTGCAGAGGGGGGACGAGCCCCATCCCCTGCAGCGCTTCCACCTGAAGGTGGCACAGGGCCACCGGAGGGGGAGGTCCCGGCCTGGGCACTGGTGCAAGGTGCACTCACCAGCTGAGGTGGGAGAGGTGGGTCCGCTGGAACCCGCCTTCCCTGTTTTCCTATGTTTAGCAGTATTTTATGGTATTTTGCATTTGTAACAAACAACACCATTTAAAATTAGTTGTAACAGCATGCATCAGTATTCCCATTAACCAAACACACATGAATTCTGAACATTGAGCAGCAAGCATAACACATGCATATTTAGAACAACAGTGGACATTCCAACAGCATGCAGGGTTGATTGGTGGCAACAGGCCATCAGGTTTGGATATGTGAACAGGGCACATGCATCAACGTACATGCAGATATGTATAAACCAACAGGACAAATGTCCATGGGAATTAATTGTGAATACACATACCCAGTTTGGTGTGGAATGGCATACTTTGTGAAAATAGGGTAGGGTGGAGAAATATTACATTAACAACGTAAACTACCTATACATATACTGTACATTCCTAGTAGATGCAGATATATATCCCCTACATGTATTAGTACAGTTTCCTGTATGTAACCTTAGGAATGTTGGTGATGGGGATGTTACTGCTACATTAGTATACATTCCATTTTTATTCATATATGTTCATATCTGGCTGTGTTCAGGTAAAGCATCCTGCCACATTTGATTTATATGGGTCTAGACAACTGTGGATGTTCAGCATTTCATACAACCATACTATCTCCATAATGCAATGGTACAGCAACATATCCAAATTGTGGGACAGACACAGTCCAGGTTCTGTACTTTATTAAAGACATTTCACTCTTTGGTTGTGGCTGTCTCATTCATTTCATTATGTAGTGAATGCAGTATACCTTTATTCCAGATTTATTACAGATTTCTTGGTAGCTTCAAACTCTCTCACACTCTCTCACTTATTTCATATTTACATTTCAGGATAGTACTTAATTCTAGGCTTTATTAACATTTATTACTGGGTTACAACAATCCTTTCCAGTTGACTCACTTATTTCATATGGCAGAATTTACAAGGATGTATTCGACAGTTATCTATCCTTTGTTGATTTATTACAACACTCATTTTCAGGCTGAAGCAGTTATCTGATATTACAATACAGGTGGAAACTCTATTTGAGACTTGTTTAATCTTTATTACTGGATTGCAATACTCTTTTCCAGGCTGCATCACTTATCTAATCTTACAATACTAGCAGAATCTTTCTTCTAGGCTTATTTCACCTTTATTACTGGGTTACAACACTGAACTCTTTTACAAGCTGTCCCATTTATATTCTATAACAATACCAGCAGAATAATTACTAACCTGCCTGGTGGCGCAACCTCAACAGCCTATCAGCATAGGCTTGCTGATTCATGGAACGAACACTTGCAGCTGTAATATAAATGAAGGAATATTGTAACATACCTATCCATACTATAGGCTAGGATAGCATTTCTTACATACTTAATTACATGGATACTTACTCAGTAATGGGGCATTGGGCATTTGGCGGGCCTCCTGGATCCATCGGTTCAGTTGGTCCTCCTTTCGTCACTTCAGGTCCGCATGGTGGTGATGGACCTGTTCACCAGTCCTCGGAATGCCTGTGGCACTGGTGAGATCATGTGCCAACCGGTTCCATGCCTCTGCCTTATACGCTCCCCATTGAACCTGGCCCTGCATGAGTTGCGCTTCATGATCATGGACTAGGAGCCAAACCATATATTTTGACTCCTCAACACCCCACCTTTGTGTTCTAAAGTGATTTCCCTCTCCTGCACCTGCCATCCTGACTGCAAATGGGTACCACAATCAGTTATGGTGTGTGTTCCCGCCTATGGGACTTATATATGCCATTTTTCCCGCACTTATCTGTGATTGGCCATTTTGGATATTTCTCTGCTTACAGTAAACCTGCTTTGTCATGGTTATATTTTCATTCATTCCTGTATGTATGGTAATACTGTATTTCTCAGTACAACTGTCATGGCTTAGTGGTTCAGTACTTTGACTATGGTGCACAGTATCCTGGGTTCAAGCCTTGCCATTGCTTTTTTATTTTACTACTGTCTAGACAGGCTAGTAGGTGTGTCTGTGTAAAGGCGACTTTGCTACAGCTTGCCCAACGTTGCCCGATGGTAAGCTGGTTGGTGCACTGCGGAGCTCCGCGCAAACAACTTACGCTGGGTAACACGTTATTTAGCCATAAGCACTCATATTAAGCTGGGTAAAGTGCTGCCCAGCTACAGGCACTCATATTGAACTTGTTAAAGTGCTGCTCAGCTACGGGCACTCATATTAAGCTTGTTAAAGTGCTGCTCAGCTACGGGCACTCATATTAAGCTTGTTAAAATGCTGCTCAGCTATGGGCAATTATGATCCTTTTTATATATGCATAATATAGGTTTTGTTCAGAAATACATGGGCCATTTCATTGCATTTTACTTAAATTAAATTTATATATATTGGGGAATTGTTTCATACTTATTTAAAGAAAAATGGAGGGGACATTGTGGGGCTCGAACCGTGACTACCTATTCCTTGGGCGACGTCTGTACCGCTATGCTATTGCTACTTTGCTTAATTTGCATATGTAGATCTTATATGCTTTTCAGTGTCATATCTGCTAACTGTGGTTGAGCGAAGGGCATACCCTCGCAAATGAGCGCAAATGCGGGCAAACATTTTGGTAGTTATAAAAAAAAATGAAACTGCTATTTTTACATTTTACATATTTTCAATAGGGTTTAATTTGTGGGGATGTGTGGTGTTGTGTTCCTTGACATTTCAGCGGACTCGCTCGTGGGTGTTTACTTTCAGGACTCTGACTCTTCTGGGGGCGTGTCCCTTTGCTGTACTCGACAATCAGACACCCCTCCTACTTTCCTACATGGACCGTGTTAGACTTGGGTATGATTCAGCATGCCCTCATGAATATGCATGGCATGCTGACATCATACCGTTCAACTGCAGCCTCCGAGTAAGACATATTAAGTCTTACATGGAGGTTTCGTGAATCCGGCCCAATATGTAAAGATGTGATGGACACAACAAAAATATATGATGAAATAGGTTTATGGACTGTGGGTTGGGAATGTGGTACTATTTTAAAAACAGAATGTGATAATGTGGTGCATATCCCTAGTGTATTAATGTGAATGGTAACAGAGGTTTTGTTAAGTACAGAGGGCAACGTATAACATGCTTTTTTGCGGAAAAAATAGCTACTTGATTCGTGAATGTGGCAAACAAAAATGCTTTATTTGTGGCAAAGCAGGGCATGTAGCATAGAAAGGTGATATGAAATGTAAAAAATTTGGAAAAATAGGACAAACATGGGTTGATTGTGAAGAAAGTATAGAATTGTAGAAAAAGAAGATACACAGGATTTAGTATATAATAAAAATATAGAAAGGAAACAAGAAAAACAAGAAAAAAATAAAGACATAATGGAATCAAACACTGGGGAAAGCAAAGGGGAAGAAGATGTACTTCATACGCGTGAAGAAGAATACATAAATTGGCAAGTAGTGAAAGGAAAGAAAAATTCCATACGGAAAAGGGTAAAGGAGAGGAAAAGAAAATCTAAAAGTATAATTGCGAAAGAGAACAAAAAGATAAAGGATGAGATAGAAACAATAACAATATCATTTAAAAGCTGAAAATTATAGCATTAAATGTGACTAGTATGAAGAATATTAAAAGAAGAATAGGTATTTTAGAATAGTTTTCTTCAATGGACATGCATATCATCATACTAGAAGAAGGGGTCTGAATGGAGAGATGATAACTCAGCAAGCAAGTAGTATTGCTGAAATTGAAATCATCCTCAAGTCTTGGTGAGTACTTCATGAGGTGGAACCTGTCTTTCACAAAATCTCACCAAGATGACACTAATATATAGACTGCATTTATATAGCATATATCATGGACAGAAGTATGTCAAAAATTAAAAAAATAGCTGGGTGCACAAGACCCAGGATAAAAAAGTGCCCAATCTTGGTAGCTAAACTGGTGCCAGGACTGGAAAAAATGACAGCATAGAATCCTCAAAATATGGATCTTTTCTACAATGGGGTCAGGCCAGGCCCAGGGGAAGAATGGTCTCCCTATTATAGAGGGAAATAGCAGTCCACAAAAATCACAAAAACTGATAGGCCAAAGAAGAGCCATTAAAGACAATAGAGTGGACTATTGAGGATAAGAAAGAAATTATGTATTGTTACTATTATGCAAAAAGACCAGAATTTCCAGATACAAGATATACAAAAAGATTAAGAGAGAAATCAGAGGAAAGAAAATACTTCCACAAGAAAAACTGTCAGAAGATTCAAATAAAAATTTGTGTTCATTAATACAACAGATATGTGAAAACAGTATATAGACCAAGAAACTTTGATCTGTTTGGAAAAAGAAGCATCTGAGGAAGTGTGAAAATATAAACAAGAAAACCTAGAGACTTTGAAAAGTATAAAAAAGAAATATGGACATGGGAAAGAAAGAGAGATTTGATATGGCACAATATTTATGCAAAGGTGAAAGCCAAATTAATCAATATAAAGAAGACAGCCCAAAGATATTCAAAGAGAAATACAGGCAAAAGCATCTAGATATGGAAAATTTCTCAATAAAAAAATAATATCACATAGAGGGAATGTAGGAAAGAATATTGTAAGTAGAAGTTAAAAAATAGAAGTTGAAGTTGTGGAGTGCCTGTGAAGTGGAGGATTTGGTGTAGAAGGTCTAACAGAGGTTACATCACAGCATGATAGAATGGGTCTCCAAAGTAAGGAGAAATAGGAAGATCAGGAGACATCCAAAGAAGAAATATGGACATATGAAAGAAAAAGAGATTTAATATGGTGCAATATCTATGCAAAGGAGAAAACAAAACTAATCAATACTAAAACAGCAGCACCAAAGATATTTGAAGAGAAATACAGGCAAAGAATCCAGACATGGAAAACCTTACAATACAAAAAATAAAAAGACAAAGAGGAAAAGGAGAAAAGGAGATTAGTAATGGAGAAGTTAAAGAAATAGAAACTGAGGTTATGGAGTAACTGTGAAATGAAGGATTCAATGTAAAAAATCTAATTCAGAAAGAACAACAACAGGATAGAGCAATGGATATCCAAATTAAGGGGAAGCCAGTGTAACAGGAAGCAATTAGTCAGGTGCCATATGAAGATATTTTGGAGCCTTCCACAGGAAACCAGTAAAAACGTTCACTTGAAGCTGGACAGCAAGGGAAGGAACAGGAAACTGTGGAAACTCTGACTCAGTCAATGTTGAGGAGTGGGAGGCCAGTGAGTTCCCATATGACAGAGCAATGGATGGCACAGGATGAAACTGAAGAGAATGTGCCACAGGAAGATGCTATAGAACTTTCTGTAGAATGCCCACAGAAAATGGAAAACAAAAAAATGTGTCCTCAGTTTAGAAGAAAATAAGCTAAGAGAAGAATTGTTTCATTTAATAGAGATAGATAGACATATTACGATCAATAAAAGAAATAGACCGTAGAAGGTCAATAAAATCCAAAAAAGTCAGAAGTTTGATAAAATAAATGAACACAGTAATTAGGACTGTCCATAGGGATCCATGCAATATAACAGAAGTAAACAGGATATATTACTGTGCAGCTAAATTAATAACTGATAAAGTTCTAAAACAAGAACACAGGGTAGTGAGGGGAAAGGAAGGGGAGAAATTGAATACCATAATGGAAATAAAGAATAGAGAAAACTTTAAAGCAACTAAGACAAGAAGTGTCACTGTATAGAAGAGGGAACAGATCAACAAAAATACTTAGAAAGATAGATGTGATAAAAGCAATGAACAGTATTAGAACAGATCAGGATCTATCATGCACTATCGCAAATAAACTAAAAATCTCAGCACAAGAGGAAAAACTTAGAAGATACAAAGATAAATATAAAGGAAAAGTACAAAATAAGCAATGTATTGATGACCCCAAAAAAGTTTTATAGAGAACTGGGAAACAAGGTAAAAGAAATTAAAAGACCACCCAAAAAAATAAGAAATAGATACATTTTGGAGAAATATTTATGAAATACTGTGGAACATAACAAAGATGCTAAATGGATAGAAAAAGTAAAAAAAAGAATACGAAGTTAAAAATACAGGATATGAAATGGGATGAAGTAACAGCCAGAGAGATTGAAACAAGGTTAAGAAAGTCCTCTAACTGGAAAACCCCAGGCCCAGATGGTTAAAAGTATTAACATATTTGCACAAAGATTTAGCCATGAGTAAGAACTATTTATATGCATACCCTGTACAGACACCAACCTGGCTTTCAACATGAAAAACAATGCTCCTATATAAGAGTGAGCCTGCAAGCTACCCAAAAAATTATAGACCAATAACTTGCCTTCCGACGACATATAAACTATACACTGGAATTGATGCCGACAGAGTTTATAGTAATTTAGAAGAAAACTCAATTACGGCAAAAGAACAAAAGGGCAATAAAAGAAATTCATATGGAACAAAGGATCATTTGTTGTTAAATAAAATCATAGCAGAGAACTGTAAAAAAGGGGAATAATCTAAGTATGGCATGGTTTGACTACTAAAAAAGCATTTAATTGTATCCCACATTCATGGATAAAAGAGTGCTTAAAAATGTATAAGATACACCCTACACTAATCCGACTAAGGTCGGATATTAAGCCTTCCGAAAGTTCTTGTGAAATAAAAGTGCTTACAACATATTTACTACAGTGATTATATTCACTTATTGGATTATTGGACTACAATCTGCAGACTGCTTCCTCCGGGGTTTTCGGTTTCACTAGTTTGTTTGGCAGTTTTAGTTTGATGTTTCACATGGCCAACGTAGGAAGCAGCCCAACGCAGGACTCACTGTTTTCCCAGGACGATGTGGGAGAAGCCAGCAGTAGAAACGCCAAAGAAGGGGCCGATGAGGCGAAGGCTGATGGCAACTTAACAACTTTAATCCAGTTGTTACTCGGTAGGATGGACACGCTAACCCAGCGTATCGACCGGCTTGACAACATGGCTGGAGAGAATAGTGTGCAACAAGGAGGTATAAGGGATACTGAGACACGCCGTAAACCAACAAACAACAGGGAGACTCAGACTCCAGAACAAGGATAGTGGAAGCGCAAGCACGAAATAGCAACAACAACAAGCAGCAGGAGCTTACGTAATTCAGAACAGGATAGTGCGGCATGTAAGAAGTGCTGGAGGGGTGAACAACATGGCGGCGTGAGTGCCGAGACAAACAACTGGAATACTGCTTCTAACGGCGAACCTAGTATACCACCAGGACAAGGGCATATGCTCATGAGCAACACTGGACATACACTTTTTTGACGTTAGTAACAACAGAAACGGGTTGGAACCTGTTACAGGAGCTATAGTCTGGCTGCTTAATAACTTTATCTTTATCAATATATTGATTAGTGATTTTGATTCGAGGCTCTTCAAATGCAAGAAACTGCAATTGGAGATCGCCTACCTGGAAGAGTGCCTAGAGAAGAAGATTGTGCCTAAGGGTCTTAGGCAATGGCGCTTCCCGGTGGGCTTAATTGAAGGATCTCATTTTCATATGCAATTGCTTGACTTGTTTGATAGACAGAGCTTTGAATTTATTAGAATGCTCATTGAGCATTACGAGCAGCAAATAGAAGTGTTCAGAGTGGAACTAGTGGGTTTGGAACAAAAAATTAAGGAACATCAAGATTTTTTAAGGTATAATATGCGATATGCCGTATATTTTTACGAGCATAGAGCTACTACCAATAAATTATGTGAGAATAAGAGGAAGAAAATAAAGAGGATGTGCAACAATACATTACCAAACCTCCACGAACAATATTAAACCCAATGAAGTTTTCTAAAACATACAGACAGGATAACCCTAGAGACAAGAAGCACACTGTTTAGATGAGTTCCTAATTGGTGAGGATAATCTTAACCAAGGGGCTAGTTTTTGTGGGGTTGAATTAGAGGATGAACAAGGGGTAGTAAGGCAACCTGATGGGATGGACATGGGGTCTCGAACAGTTAGATGTTTCCCTAACTATGCGATTCGAGGGACACAAGGGATGAACATAATCAGGGTTTTGGGAAGGTCAGAACTTGCATCAAATGAACTTGAGGAGAGGAGGGATTGACGCGTCGGGGACAAACTTAAGGAGCAGACAGAATCAGGGGAGGCAATGACACCTTTGGTAGAATATCCCACCATAGTGTATAGCACAGAAGGTGATTTTAAGATTTTTAATTACACTACATTGAATATTACCATGGAAATGGTGGATTTTTTCTCCAAGGGCTTAGCCTTCGTCCCGGACTCCCACATGGACTTAGTTAAAACAATCATAGACCTCAAACTGTTTGTACACAAGTTAAACTTAACCACTGTTTTAGGTAAAGGTTCATCTTCCTTTTAGAATAGCTAGTTTATTCAACCCCCCATTAGTAAATAACTTGAGATCATTTGAAAAAGCGTGTGAATTAGATCTAAGACATTTGGCAGTCAATAAGAGGTGTAAAGCCAAAAATATACTCAACATTTCAGGGGAGCAGCGTGATTTTTTATTTTTAATTCAGGATTGCAACTGATGAAACCCGATAAGGGTAATGGACTCATTTTCATGAACAACAATGATTACATAAATGAACTAACCACACACTTGAACAATGGCCCTTATGAGAATATCAGTCTGAACGAAGTAAATAAAGCCCATAACAAAATAAAACACAATCGAAGATTTGTTTTGGAGAATTTATAGACCATGACATACATTCTTATTTGAGTATGTTGGCACCAAAATACCTTCTTTTTGGGGTCCCAAAATCCACAAGTCCATTAATAAACCTCCGTTTAGACCAATTGTAGACAGCAGGGGTCTATTTTGGTGGCTTAAAAATCGTGTGCAAATACGTGGATACTATTCTTAAGCCACTCATTAAAACAGAAAGGCAGATTTGTAGGGACTCGTGGAACTTTTTGGAGAACATCAATGAAATACCCTTTGACCCAAATTTCATATTTTTGACAGTGGATATAAAAGATTTATACACTGTCATACCCGCAACAATTGGGTTTGGAATGGTTGAGGATATTGGGAAATAAAAAAGTACCCCAAAATATTATTTACATAATGGAAACATTATTGGAGTTGATTCTCAAATACAGTTTCTTTAATTTTAATGGGCTTACCTACAAACAAGCGGGGGAATTAGCTATGGGCTCCCCGTGGGGAGCATTTGCCAACTGTGTTATTGCACAGTGGGAGAATACACTCCTATTTAGTAACAAAGTGTTTAAACAACATGTCGCCCCAGTACATACCAGGGCGACATGTTTTTTGTGGAAAGGGCCCTATGGATGGAATAAAGTCCTTTATCGAAACTATGAAGACATTTACAGATTTCCTAGACTTTACATTTGAAGTGAACATCAGAAATTAATTACTTAGACATATTGCTCGGTAAAGACTACAATGAATCTAGGTTTATTAGGTAGATTTTTAAACCCCCATACTATTCTAATGGGTTTTACATTTCAGTAGTTGCCACCCTTACCATCAAAAAGAGCTGTCAAAGGACAGATGGTAAGGAAACTGCGATATGACGACTAAGGACATAGACTTCATGGATGAATGCGATAAACTGAGCAATATGTTTGTGAATAGGGGTTATCCTCGGGTACTTCTTATTGAAATCAAGAAAGAAGTTGAGATGAAAAGGCTTTCTGGACACTTTAAACCCATCTTGAACCTATGGGTTTCTGACACCTTGATAGGTCAAGACAATAGGGGAGTAGAAAGATTGAACAGCGAGAAAATCAACTTGGGCACAAAATTCTTATGTACCTTTTCATGATCACTGCCTTCAAGGGACATTCCTACAGAGAATCCATTACCACACAGACAGGCAATTGATTGACTGACACTACTGGGACCAATTACAGGTTTTAATGCTCAGAAAGGGTTTTGTTTAAAATCCCTTCTGGAAAGAAACAAAGAACAGGTCTTAATAGATATAGAGGACCCAATATGACCCAATGTGGGACATGCCGTCCAGTGTAAAACATTCAGGAAGGAACACAACTCAATATGAACAAAAAGAAATACAGGGTCATGGGTAACTTCAACTGTGGGGCTAGCAGTAGTTTATGTAGCCTTATGCAATAAATGTTTGGCCTTCTATATAGGAAAGACCAAAAGGGTGTTAAGAAACGCATATACAAACATCTTTATGCAATATCAAAGATAGATTTAAAGAATGCATTAGCTCCATGTCATTGAATACCCTGACCATGCGTTTTTCGTTGCTGTTCTTAAAGCAAGTTGCACGGATTTAAACAGTGGCCCGATTAACTTGGAGAAAGAAGAGTTATTCTAAATTAGAACAGGAGCATACATATATCCTGGGCTAAATGAAGCCATTTCCTTGTCTTGTATTCTCAAACATTTGGCCTTGAGGAGATAATTAGCACCCCTGTTATGATTTGGAATTTTCAGGCACCTTTTGAAAAGTATTCACACAGCTTGGAGTTTTCATATTTTCACATTTTTTGTGGGGGGGGGGGAATATATACATCTACACATGTACACACAGGCTCATGTTCTAGCCTGGTTTATTTCAGCATTATTGGATCTCATCCAATAGAGTGTAGGGACATCTTGCCAGCTCTTGGGTTTAGGGTTCCATGATATTTGTTTTCCGCTTTTTTAGATAGATGGAGGACATTATCTTTTGGGGTAGGCTGTTGCACCACGGGATCACATTAGACCTTTGCTTAGCCCCAGGGTGGGAAGGTTGCTTTACATGATTCATGGTAGGTAACGGACTGAGGATTTAT
The DNA here is from genome assembly GCF_019279795.1 of Protopterus annectens. Taxonomy (NCBI): domain Eukaryota; kingdom Metazoa; phylum Chordata; order Ceratodontiformes; family Protopteridae; genus Protopterus; species Protopterus annectens. The sequence continues at coordinate 3,903 of NW_025048924.1, read as the reverse complement.
ACTATCTTAAGATTATGTGCAACAGTAGCGGTTTAAATGTTGGTTTTAATGGGATATTAGACAACCAAGTGTTTATATTATCATATAATATATTTTTAAAATATGTTTTATTTGTTTTTAAGAACATTTTGAATGTTTTGAAATGTATTTAAAATGGGTCCTCAATTATGAGGTCATTAACAAGGTTAATATTTAAATGAATTTTTCCTTGTCATTTACTGTTTTTGATATTAAGCCTTCCGAAAGTTCTTGTGAAATAAAAGTGCTTACAACATATTTACTACAGTGATTATATTCACTTATTGGATTATTGGACTATAATCTGCAGACTGCTTCCTCTGGGGTTTTCGGTTTCACTAGTTTGTTTGGCAGTTTTAGTTTGACCCTTTCACTAGTTTGTTTGGCAGTTTTAGTTTGACCCTACACTAATCGACTATGTTACAGTGACCATGAAACAGTGGCAGACCACTTTGCAATTAAGCCATGATAAAGGGCAAATTATTATTCTAGGGATAAAAATTAAAAGGGGGTTATTTCAGGGTGGCTGTCTGTCACCACTGCTATTCTGTCTTGCCCTTAACCTATTAAGCTATCTATTTTACAGCTTAGGCCATGGTAATAATTTGGTTTCTAAAAAACAATAAAAGTCTGAAGACTTCTCATCTTCTCTTTGTCAATGGTTTAAAACTGTATAGATCATCAGATGAGGAACTGAAAGCATAACTGGAGGTTGTAATTTTTTTTCAGGTGATATAAGAATGTCATTTGGTCTTGATAAATATGCAAAAGCAACCTTTAAAGCAGGAAAACTGCAGCACCAAGAAAACATTGGTTTGGGACAAGAATGTGATATAAAAGAACTTGAGCAAGAGGGAGTGTATAAATATTTGGGAATTGATGAAGGATCAACAATAAAACATGAACAAATGTGAATACAATGTAGTAAGGAATATTTTAGAAGACTTAAAGTAATCCTGAAAACAGTGTTGACATTTAGAAACAAAATTCAAACTATAAATCAGTTTTGCTCATCCTGTCCTAATTTACAGTTTTGAAGTGATTGACTGCCACCAAAATGTGTTGGATAGATTAGACAAGAAAACAAGAAGGATACTTCATGTTCACCAAATGATTTATAAAAAATCACTGCATACCAAGATTATATATTCCCCATTCTGAAGGAGGTATGGTCCTCCTTGAAACTGATTACACATATAGCTCTGCAATCATGGGACTGCACACATATCTGCTGACCTCACATGACCCAAACATAGTGAAAGTTTTGAAACATGAGGAGAATAAATCTAAGATGACTTCCCTGCTTAGTCTAATAGAAGCATATCGGCATCAAGCAGGAATGGAAATCAAACCAGATGTAGATAAAATCAGGCAGCAACTGAATGTGCCAAAAAACAAAAGAAGGAATATAAGGTGAAGGGTCAGATGTGAAGGCAAGAAATGTGGAAAATGCATAAATATAGTTGGAACTATAGAAAACTTCTGGAAGAACCTCATGTTGATCTCGATTAAACGTAGGAATGATTAAGGAGAGGCGAATTCAAACCAAGAGATGAAAGGTTAATATTGGCAGCCCAAGACAGTGGTCTATGTACATGTTGATTTACAAAGTCCATTGAACATGTGAGAGAAACAGAATTGGAAACAGTCGCACACCTCATTGCTGGTTGTGGCATACTAATGGCAGAAAGACGGTATACTGAAAGCATAATAATGTGGTAAGGCTATTACACTGGGGATTGTGCAAACATTATGGTATTGAAGTTGCTGAAAAACACTGGAAACATAAGTCAAAAAGCAACATAGAGAATTGTGACGTCTACATCACATGGGATCACCCATTATCAACAGTTCAAAAGATAGATACCTGAAAACCGGATATAGTAGTCCAAGAAAAGAAGACAAATGTAGTATTGATCAGTGAAATCACCACACCCAGTGACTACAGTGTCTTGCGTGCAGAGAGACACAAAGTCATAAACTATCAGGATTTGCAGGTAGAAATGAGAGCAATGTGGAAGAATGATACCCAGACAGTTCCAGTAGTAGTAGGAGCAACAGATCTTATAAAAAAAGAATCTACAATCATATTTAGATATGTTACCAATACATGTAACCCTGTACAAATTGCAGAAGGAGTCATTACTGGGCACATTGTGGGTGCTGCGAAGAGCACTTCTGGCTGACATCAAAGACTGAAACAATACTAATTTCTTCAACTTTAATCATACTTTGACTTAGGACTGGGGTCCATTCCTGTCATGGTATTAAAAACCCAATAGACTTGGGGAAATTAAAAAAAGAAGATACCAGGATACTGACAGAAGAAGAAAGATTACAAACCAAAGTTCTATGGAGTAGAACAGTTATTTGGAATATGGGAAAAGTCACATGATTAGGAATAGGTATATTATGTAAAGAAAATATCAAAATCTTAGATTTCACAATAGTCACATTAGGAAGAATACTGGTTGTTGTTGTCTTTCAGCTTTTCCCGGTTAGGGGTCACCACAGCGGAACTCCGGTCCGCTAATGATTGGCAGTAGATTTTCATGAACGCTGAGGTGCCAGCTTGATGTTCAACCTTCAACGAAGGCATGGCCATAATATTGGTACTAGACTTAAAATGAAAAAAAGGTTTATAGAATTATTGTGTTATATGCATATGTTACAAAGAATGAAAGAGAAACAATGTTAAAAAAGTCTAAATTATGTAGATGTTAACATAGATATAGTATATATGGGAGGCTTTAATTGCAATTTAAGAATAGGAAAGAAAAATAGCAATGATCTTGAAATGATACATGAGATAATGAAAGTCTAAAGTTATACATATGGGACAACAAATATTGGACTTACAGAACAGGAGAAATTAAAATGGAAATTGACTATTTCTTAGTATCAGAAAGTTTAAAAATATTACAAAATGAGATAAAAAAGACAGGTTTTCAGATCATATTGCAGTATGGATAGAGGTATATGAGAAATAAGGATACATAAAATAGGCAAAGGTGTTAGGCTTAATGAAAAAGACTTAAATAAAGACAATAGAAAATAAATAAATTATGGAAAGTTCATACAGGTAATAGAATATTTTATAAAAACTGGACAAGCTGGTAAATAAGCTTAAAGAAAAATACAAAAAATGCTTTTTGGAATGCCAAAATGAAAATAGAAGAACAGAGAAATTAAGATATAAGCAATTGAGTCAAAAGGTGTTCAAGGAAATAATAAGAGATACAAGAATCCTTTTTGAGAAAGAAAAAAATATATGACATAAACCAAGAAAAGATTAAAAGGCTGTTGTATAAATAAAGATACTGTTTACAAGGAAGAAAAGACGAAGTAGCACTCTACTTGAATAAATTAGTAAAAGAGAACAAGAAAATAATAAGAGAATTAAAGAACAATGAAGGAGAAAAAATAATAACAAAAGATGGAATATGCAAGGTGATTAAAAAGCATCTAGAACAGAAATTTGTAAAAAAGGGGGAAAAGTAAAGTAGAAATGGATAGTTAAAAAAACTAAGTGAAGAATATAATGCAAATCTGGAAATAATATAAGTGCAAAAGTATTAAATGAAACATTAAAAAACATCAATAAGGATACAGCCACATGACTGGATGGTATTGAATATCATATGTACAATGATATGAAAAATTGGCAAAAAATCATTTTTGTGGTGGTACTATGAATGGTTAAGGAAAGATACAGTAGATAAACAGATATGTATAGGAATTATGAAATTCATACAGAAAAAAGAGACAAAGATGATTAAAAAAACTGGAGACCAATAATATTGAATAATACAGATTATAATATATTTATGAGAATAATAACTAAAAGATTAACAAATAAAGTTTAAAAAAGTAGAAAAGGAAAGG